>NC_051224.1:1255000-1405000 GCF_015220715.1 Pygocentrus nattereri
TATCTCCTACTGCTGAAGGCTTCAAGAGCTGAAGGGATGTCCTAACATGTTAAACTATCAGCACGATTACAAAGTGACAGTGGAATCAACCGATCACGGTTTTCCCAATGTGTGGAACCAATTTTGTGAGATAAAAGGTCATTCTAGGCCTTCTAGAAGTCCGAGCTACATCACCGACTATGAGCAGCAGCCTAATCAATGAGCTGCTAGAAATGGAAAACAGTCACGGCAGCAGCTTTATACAAAATCTCACTGTAAAACATGTTAATGTCTGTCACAAGCGTCACATTAATCATGAAATGTATTTTAGGGGTTTCAAATGTCTGTGTTTAATGTAAAACTGCTTTTTTCAAATGATCTGTTTCACCTGAAGTGCTGCAGCAATGACACTAATATGCTGCCATCGTGGTTCTGCACATCTCTCATGCAACATCATAAAACACCAGGATTGACGGGCCCTCCAAACATCTGTGTCCAGGGGCTGATAGCTCCTGTTGACTATGATAGACTTGTTGATTTTTCTGGATGAGAACTCAGATACGCATTTTCAAAATCACCCTTACAATCGATAATATTCAAAGCGTTTTTAGACATCCTTCTGATAGAAAAAGATGCTCTTGCATTTTAAATCAATGTTTCATTCTACGCCAGCTGTGTCAAAATGCAAGCCTGTACTTTTTACATTTCAGCACACGAGTGAGGCATCAGCTCCTCCAATCAACTTTCCCTGTCTATAGTGCTCTAAACAACATTTTCCATTTCAAGGCTCACCTGTTCATCACTAGAACCACAGGTAAGCAAAAAAAAAAGGTGTTTATTTTTATGAAACCAAAGTGCTGCCACTTAAAAAGTGAGAATTATGGCCTGAACAATAGCTTGAAGATCAGGTTTTCCACTGGAGTCCAATCACAAAAGCTATATTTAAAAATGAAAAACAGAGCCGAGTTCGTTGGGAAAGGTATAAAAAGTTTTGAAAAAGGATTTAAATTTATTTGAAATTCATGTCTCACTTTAACAGAGAGAAAGTGCCTTCAATTCGGGCCGCCGTCGTCCCTTCCTTCTTCTTGTACTGCCATTTGACTGCTCAGTGACATCTTTTTGTTTATCCTGTCTGCGCTTGTCGCAGAGCTGCTCTGGATGTGCGCTCGCTCTCTACTTGACTGCGTGACCCACTCTACTTTACAGGCTAATGACTATAAATATGGAACAATAGGCCAGACGCAGTGGGAATAGTCCTGGAGAGCCATTTGGCAGGTGCATTCCCACACCCCCCCAATCCACTTTCGAGAGTGCGTTCCCACGCCAGTCACCAAGATGACCCGCCAGCCCCAGAGAGTCGCCCCTGAATCACCATCGAAAGATCAGGTATCGATCAATTAATGCCGGAAAAAGGGGCCTTGTCGCCGGTGGGGTCCTGCGAGCTCCGTTCCTCTGACACTCAGCAAACGCTCATTTGCAACTTTATCTGTAAAAGGCCCCTACCGGGCTGCTTTGTGCCGGGGTGAGATGCTATCGGGAGTGGATGTGAGAACCAGCCCAGCCTTTTGTCCAGCAGTTGAAGCCCCGTCCTGTCCAATGAGATCACTCAAGAAGAGCAGCAGGGGAAAACCTGGCTTTTGTTATCTACCTGAGAGGAAGAGCTACAGAATGACGTTGGTTTAGTCCTATTTCAGAACGGCTCTGGATCTGCAAGCCCTTCCGTCTTTGTTCTCTGAAAGTGCCATTAGCTGCTACAGGTTACTGTTTAACATTCCTGCCCTATCAGCTTGTTTGCTCATACAGACTGCGGCAGATACGCAGGCATTGATCGCTAAAGCCCATCTTGGTTGGCTGCATTCTTCACTCAGCGAAACAGAGTGTCTGAGTATGCTGCACACCCTTTATACACTGTTGCTCATGTCCTTTTCTATAAAATCATGCCAAAGGGACATTGCGTGTGCATTGCCTGATGCTGTCTTCACTCAGCAGCCCTAAAACCCCCTAAAAAACACATTCATTTACAGATATAAGTAGTCTTCATTTAAAGGTGACTCAGCAGGTTTGACACTTCTGATGACCTCTTTTAAGTTTAATGTCAAGCAGTGAAAAATCTATTTCTCATTTTGCAAGAGACACTTGATAACTCTTCGTCAAATTGATATGAAACTAAATTCCAACAGACACAAATGTGGCACTGATTAAAGCTCAGAATTCATGCCTTTGAACTCCTCTGCTTCTTTGAATTAGTAACAAGCGAGAAACTCTTGAAAGTTATTTTAGGGTTTTGCAAACAGATGGGAACTCATCTGTTGCCTCTCTGAAGCATCTAATTTAGTTAATCAGCTACCTTGCTAGCAGCATCCTCATTTCCAAAAATGTGGTTTGCAAAATATAAATAATGACAGAATGGAATGATTTGCAAATCATGTAAACCCCATATTTCATTGAAAGGAGTACAAAGACAACATATCAAATGTTGAAACTGAGAAATGTTATTTATTTATTTGTCTGGCTCTTCTCTGCTGCAACACCCCTCCTGCATGTTCTTCCACTATATCTTCCTCATTCCTTTCTTCCATTGGCAGTTGGGACTCTGGGATGGGTCTTACTATTGCATGGCATTCAAGCCCCTCCTCGAGTCTGGAGAGAGGGGCCGGTGCATGCTCAACAGGCTCCAATGGAATAAATAAATAAATAAATGATCAGAAAAGTTGGTACAGGGTCATGTTTACCACCGTGTTTCATCATCAACTCTTCTTTTAACAACACTTTGTAAGCATTTGGGAACTAAGCAGACACTGCTGTAGTTTTGAAATGTTTTCCTGCTCTTCCTTGATATAGGATTTCAGCTGCTCAACAGTTCAAGGTCTTCTTTGTAATATTTTTGTTTTATAATGCACCAAATGTTTTCAGGGGGTGACAGGTCTGGACTGCAGATGGATGGATGGATGGATGGATGGATAGTTAGATACATAGTCACACAACACAGGACAGTGATAGCAATGAGGGTTTAAACAATATAACAGAATAATAAATATAAAGATCTCCTCTACAGGCAGATAAACAAATAGAAAAATACAACAATCTGTAATAAGATCTATAACCTGAGATGAGAGGCAGTGCAGTAATGACTGTACAGGCACAGGTAATGGTATATAACGACCACTGAATGAATAAATATGTGCAGATATTGTTACCAAATAAAGTGTCTAGTGTGGAGAGTCCAGATGCACAATAAAGTAAGCAGAAAGTGTGATATGTGCAGCAATAATTCTAATTCTGATTTGTTTTTTGACTCGTTGGACCGCAGGACACTTTTCTACTTCACCTCAGTCTTAAATGAGCTCAGGCCCAGAGAAGGTGGCAGTGTTTCTGGATCCTGTTTATATATGGTTCCTTATTTCACCTGTTTCTATGAAAATTTAAAATGGCCATATATATATAAACAAAACAAAACCATTACATTTCTCAGTTTGAACATTTGATGTGTTGTCTTTGTACTATTTCGAATTAAATATAGGTTTCAAATATTTATTATATCATTGCTTTTTTATTTACATTTTGTACAGAATTCAATCTTTTTTGTACTCATAGCTTATTTCTGTGCTCACACACTAACAAAATATCTGTAATTACACAGACCCGCATAGAGTCTCCAGAATGTGAACTAATGCTTTAACTGTTTGCCTATTGTCCATCATAACAGAAGTTGATGAAATAATATTTGGCCTTGAAGTTTTCATAAATTTGTTCTTCAGAAATGTCCCAAGAAAAAGTCTGTGTCAGATTCATGACGAGCTCTTAAACTGCAGAAATGTTGGCATCTTTGTGCTCTTGAGTGCCCATAGAATCTGTTCGTTTTCGAGAACGAATCCCAAATAAAAAACAACGTTGGTCCAAGTCAGAATCGTTGTAAAAGCTGCATATGTGGATATTAATTTTTTGGGGGGTTTGATGAGTAATGGGCACATTCTGCGCTTTTCTGTGCTGACACATACAAAGAAGTGCCCTGACAAATACAACCATGTCTACTGTTCAGAATCATGAGCAGGGCTTGTTCTGTAGCATAAAAGCTAAGACCTTATTGGCCATAGTGATTGATGACATTCGAAGATGGATTGTTTTCGGTGAATTCAGCTGCAAATGTGAAGCCCCAGTCACAACAGACTTTCACAGTTGTGAAATGGGCATGACCAAGGCTGGTTCAGAAGACCGGAGTCAAAAATATTGACAATAATGACACAAAAGTGAACGTAATTATATCGGGAAATCACATATTCATGAGACTATAGTGCTACAACTGAACTGAACAAAAGAAATGAAGATAACTTGCATGGCTGCTGGCAGAGGGGTGACTTGTGTGCAGCTGCAGTTAGCCAAAGAGCTAACTTAGAAGATACCAAGCCTAGACTACCATAAATAGTATAAATATAAAAGTGGACAAAATTATATCAGAAAAATATATGCTTGCCACAGCATTGAGCTTTACACTGACCTTTCACAAAAAGTGGCATAGTTGGCAGCAGTGGGTAGTTTGTGTGACTTTGGATAGCCATGAAGCTAACACTGCAGTCTCATCTAAAACAAGCAGTAAAAGCGCAACAGTAAAGAATATAATACAGTCTCCTCACTGCACGTCATGCAGTCTCTAGTGTTTATTTGTCACCAATGGGGAAGACGGGGTAAACTGTTCATGCCCCTTCAGAGGTAAGCATAGCCAAAGTAGCAGAGCTATGGGCAGAGGACATGAATTCCCATGTCTCTCCATGTTCACCAAAGTTTATCTTGATGCAAATTTACACACGAAATGTATTTGCTCTAGAAGTGTGAGATGAAATCATCCATCGCCAGAATTAGATTGATATGAACGTCATTTTGGTCATGAATTCTTGCGGGGAAGTGTGAGTGTGAGTGGGCCTTGACCAAAGGCTGAAGAGAACACATGCTAGTGTCACTAGGTACCAAAAACCATCAACCTGGAACTTTGGTACTAAACCGTAACGGCCAATGGAAAAATGGAAAAGGCACAGTTCTAGTTTTATGGTGTCAGAACTTTCAGTGCTTTGTGCTGTGGAAAAAAACGCCCTCGGTTCATTAAGACTGCTTGTTTTGCCACAGAGCCGTACTTTCTTGTTGGATATGCAGCATACACCACCCATTCCTCATGGATTTGGGTAGCTCTGAGGGAATACAAGGAAAGTTAACACAGGGCATGGCGACTCTGAAATGCCGGCCCAATTTATTGCCAGCAGTATTGCACTGGCCCAAACGAGGCTTGTCAGTATAGAGTTCACAAACATACTATATCCTTAGTGGCTGAATATTTACATAAACAAGAGCACATTAGCACTAACAGAAACATTCACCAAGGCTTGGTGGTCACTGAACCCCCCTCCCACCCCCATCACCCCCACCACCACCCCCTTTCTCCTCCTTCTGTCCTCTCCTCTTTGCTTTCTTTGACCAAACATGGAGAGTGATTGAGCAGAGAGCCTTAATTAGCATTAGTCGTCAACAGAAGACCCACCAGGCTAACCTGTAATCACCTGTATTGCTCTTACAATAGCCCCCCCCACACCCCCACCCCCTCCCGCATCCTTCAAAAGGCCAAAGGAAAGATGGCAACAGTAAACAAGAGCTCTATTGAGCTGCTCCACTCTCCAAAGCTTCAGTCCAGCCCAGTGCCTTACATGTGCTGGGCTTATTGTTATGGTGACAACAAGAGCTGATCCACTCCCAAACCACCTGTGACACTGACCCCAAACGCGACCTTTCTGACCCCGGTCTGGAGCTGGGCAGTGGCTGTTAATACCCACAATGCCCAAGTGCCAAACCACTGAAGCCGTGTAGAATGATGCTGCATTGTCTTTCCTTGTTAACCCTTAGAAGTGTAGCGATAGTCATTTTTTAATAGTAGCATCTAAATAAATTCAAGAACTGTATCAATATATGAGTTAATTAATTACCTATTTAGCTATGTAATGAATTACATTCACATTTGATTCAATGTTTGGGTCTATTCTTGTGGCTCGTTACTTTATTTCAATTTTAATCTTGAGGAAAAATCGAAAAACGAGATTGTGATCATGATTTTTCATCAAATTCAAGTCATAAAGAATTTTTTTCTATTTGCAACGATATGATTTTGAACGTGATGCAGAATCTCACCGACAGAATTTCTCTTCTTGTTTCAATGAGCTACGAATGCAAGAAAAAAATCACGATCAAATACCAACGTGCTGTTGTTATCATCAGTAATAGCCACTCCCAAGAGTTCGCATAAAACTCTTCAGGCCTCAAACTGATCCTGTTGCTATGAAGGCATCTACCAGACGTTTGCCATAAATGCAGCAATGTGCTCTTTCCATTTGTCCAGGTGGTAACCAAAATCATATTTGACATAAACTAAAGTTTATGATCTGTGATATGCACTCGTTCAGATTCACGTGAACCCACACGCCCCTCGGATATATTTAGAAGCTTGTTTTCCTTTGGGGAGTATACCCCGATTTTTCAGTTCATTTGAATTTATAAGAATCACGCAAATGGAACACGTACATATATGTCCTCTCTCTTTTTTTTTAACTCAGCCCAGGCGATTTTATGGCAGCGAAAACAGAACCTGTGGTCCTGCCGGCCGAGGTTGGACGCACAGGGCTGTGGAACCTTTTATGCAACCTGGCGTCCAGGAGCCTTAAGAAAATATTTTGTTTTCCACTCTTTCTAGCCGCTTAGCCTCGGCTAAAGGAAAAGCGTGAGCTCCATGAAACCACACTGGGAAAAAAAAATCTCCACGAGGTCAAATGTCCTGAATGGGCCACTTGCCAGGTTTATTCCACAGGCTCTCTTGAGCACACATACATGCACACAGACTGCCCACAGCCTCAGAGTGGGGGTGTGGGTGGGGTAAGAGCTCACACTAGTGGTCCACAAAAATATAAGAGGTTGTTTGAGAGAAGTGAACCCTACAGATCGCCCATGTAGATTAGGTGGCCTTCTCTAATTGGCAGGGGAATTTGATTGGTCTCCTTCTCTAGACTGGCTGCATTCATTATAGCTGTGTGGTTAACTCAAGGTCCCCCTGCTAGTGGCCCTTATGGTCAAATGGACCATGTGTGTCTACATACTCTGTTTAACTATGTTTATAGAGCCCAAATGACCAGACAATGACTTGATGTAACAGGCCTTTACTCTGAGAAGTTAAATTAAATCGATTTAGGCCAGTGATAGGAACACACGGACATTTTAACGTACCATTTTAATGAATGTCAGAGATCATTACATGACCCCACTCATGTCCACTCAAGAGCTGAGCAATTGCTGATAGTATTCAAAATACATCAGTTATCAGGGCTGGAAAACACTCGTGTAATTGTACTTTATTACTATACTTCAATATTATTTAGAAAGATTGTTGTTTGGAGTGTTAATAAAAATGAATGCTTGTACTCTCGCTGAACTGCATTGCCAAATATTAATAACTTCATATTTTTTTTTGCTTTTTAACTTTTTCATTCAGACCTTCAAAGAACTCATTACAAATCTCAAAGGTCAGGTGACCTTTTCCTCTTGACAATCAGCATTTGATTCTTAAAACATCCAAAACTAAACTGACTACAACTATGCTAATTTGTCTCTGCATGAGAACCAGTACCACTGATTCAGTGAAAAACTGTCTTCTACGCATACAGTTACTATGTATTTTGGCGATTTTGCGCCCTCTGTGTTAAAAATGTGTAATTGCATGCAACGTGCTGAGGAACATTTGACATGGTGTGCATCGGACCCCTTCCCCGCGGGGATGAATCTGATGATTGAGGGTGTGCTGAAAGAGATTTCACAGAGAACTCTGTCAAAACTTGAGGGAAGTGTCTTCTCAGAGATGCAGAGAATCCACGCTGTCATCGTATCGTCATGAGTATGATGCTGATGTTGCATGAGACCTAAACATTTTTTGATGCAAACATGTAAAGATGTATGAAGTGGTTAAAAAAAAAAAGCAAAATCCAACACCTCTGACTTCTAAAATATTATTTCAGGCTTTACAGAGTGACTCACAGGAGCACACACACACACACACACACACACACACACACCATATTTTACCTTTTTTCATTTAAGCATACATTTTCTGTATTGTTTCCATATCTGGTGGTAAGACACAATAAAAAAACCTCCATAAAGGTAGTATTACAAGTGTAAGTGTGTGTGATCTCATTGTTCATAGTGTTTTATCATGTTCAGAAATGGGCCTAAGTGCTTTTAGTGTAATGCATGCAGTGTTTACATGGCAGGACTTGCTAGACTCCCTGAGGACCTTACAGGTTTCTGTGCTCTTTGTGGTTGTGACATGGAAGTCAATGGGCAGAGATGGCTGAAGCTTTTACCATCACAACCGATCTGGTCTGAGCCTCTATTTCCATTTACTGATGAGAATGGATTGTTTGGAAGTTAAGATAACATCCTAAATAACCCACTAAATCCCACCAGTCACAACGTGGCTCATAATGCTCTAAATGAGTCGATCATGTATTGTTATTTGAATTTACATGCTGTTATTTCATATGTTCATTTTATGCAGATAGTGGAAATGGCCACACAACCAGAGTCATTTACTTCAGGCATGTACCTGAGAATGATGAAGCTTTTTAAAGATTTTTTTATTCCTCATGTAGTCGTGTCTAACCAATTTTCCACAACTTTTTTTTTGTACCGCATTTGGGTGCCCCTGGTCAAATGGCATGTTTTTACTGATTTTCTAAGTAAAAATAAGTTCTCCTAACTTAAAATAACTCATTCTCTACAGAGAACACACTTCTGCACATTTCACACAATTACTGTTAATTAGCTAAATGTAACATATTGAGGAGAAATTCAAACACACAATTTGGCCCGTACAGAACCTACAGCACATTTCCTATATTTAATATATTAAACTCATCAAATAAAGTAGAGTAAAAATTATGCATTCAAATTTATGCATTCAGAAATATGTATTATAATATTTAAGTAAAGAGTGAATTCACATAGAGCATAAACAAAACATGTAATTTGACCATGTGACTTTTACATTTTACTATAGCTGGGAAACATGTGGGATTAAATGGGTTCAGAGGAAAGTTTTGCTGTCCAGCCACACAAACGCATACATATCTTCATGTTATTCCAGGTGTGAGCATGTGTAGAATATTTTGGCAGGATATTTAGAAAGCAGCATCTGATACCTGATGCAGCTCGTGGCTAAAGACAGCCCAAGCCCTGCAGTGCGTCCACCTCTTTAATCTTATTTACCTCCACCTTCAGAATCTCTCAAAGCCTCTCCAGTGGTCTCTCTCTGGCTCCACATATAAGAACTTTTTTTCCGTGTAGGTTTGTTTATGTTTGTTTAATATGTTCTCTCTGCAGTAGTGTTTGCTGGGAGGAAAGATTGTGTGATTTGATATATGCTCCCCATGTTAACCCCTGGGGCTCACTGGAGCACGTTTTTACCCTCTTCAGTGGAAAAATTGTGACTTCTGCTGCTGCTTTTTGCCTATAAAATGCACTTTTGTTCTGACTGTAATGTATGGGGCTCAATATGTGTGAACATTTTAGCAGAAGCTGTTAAAATATGCCTTGCCATAAATCACAGTGTCATAGAATGTTTCGAGGCAGTCCCTGGTGGACAGTGGTGGACACCAACTTTCCTGTAATGCTCTCAAAGCTTTGAGAAGCCTACAGAACCTTAGTTTTGCTCCCCAATCAGTTCTTTGATTCCGAAACCTCTCGCAACATTTGCAGAATTCCTAGGTGTGTGCTGCTCTGATCGTCAATATCCTAAACTGATCAAGTTGACACGTAATTTCCAGCCTTGCCGAAGTCTCAGAATGACTGATGGAATTATTTCCTCCTTTTCAGTTGAGTCTAGTGGCTCTAGGCATTTCCACAAAGGCTGAGATAAATGTTATCAATCACTGGATCTTCTAAATATCCCTTACCATTTCCTTTCTGGTAAGAGGAATGTTGTCAGGTGGCTAGTGTGGCCTCTTTTGCTTCCCCCTTTCTCTGTTTGTCAGAGTCCTTTGGTACCTCAGTTCATTCCCCCATCTGGCTAATTAAACCACATTCTCATGTGTGACAGCAGCCAAGCTTAGTTCCACACTGAGGGGTGTCTTTGCTTCCTCCAACCACCAGACCAAAGCAATATGGTGAACAGAGAGAAAGGTCATGCCCTCCCCAGGCCTGGAGTGTCCATCCCTCTGGCCTTATCTAGGGTCACCTCCCCCTTTTAACATGCCCACAGGGTAGCAAGGAGAAGGCCACAAGAGCCCTCAGGAGACTGGGCTAATGACCAGACCCCTAAGCTGAGCCACAGAGGGTGGGAGAGTGGGGATACATCCCTTTAAACCCATAGATCTCATCATGCTACTCCCTGTCACACACATCCAAACTCCCATAAGCCAATAAACCCATTAGGCAGCACTTCAGATCCACTTATCCATGGACGATGGCATGGAGGAGGATGAAAAGTGATGTCTAGCTGGGAAAAGAATTTGGAGAGCCATGCTGGAGACGAGAGTTGGTGGCCAACTTCACACCCACATTCTTCCCTCTTAGCTCACTGTACCTGTTTTTGCACTGAATTATGTCATTTTGCACCATTGGAGTTTCATGGCAGTGAGCTGTCAAGTTTGTCAAATGAAAGTCAAGTTTCGGACACACTGTGCCAGCACTGGCACGGCCTGGTTGTTACTCCACTCTTTTTTTTTTTGTGCAGTTTCACTACCTCACAATGCCAGCAGGCCCACAGATGCAGTAAATGGCATCAAATTCACAAAGGAACGCTCTTGGCTGTTGCTTTTAGATTGTGATATCATTGGAGCTGTTTTCTGGCTTGTCAGAGGTGCAGAACATAAATCATTTTGATTTCTTGTTTATTGTTATAGTTTGAAGCTAGTAAACAATGACTGAAAAGCTGGCTGTTCCAGAAAGGCAAAGTTCACACGCAGAAAGCTGGCTCTCAGCGACAGATCTTTCTCCATCTTCGGCGGACCGAACCACCACTGCTTGTTACTGCAACAAGGAATCAACATATTTGTAAAATTGCAGCTGTGGGACCGACACACTGTCATAAAAAGGTACTGTACAGGTCATTTTCTGATACTCGCAAACCCCTTAATCGGCTGGGGCCCACCAGCAGGCCCAAAAGGTTTTTTACACGCTTTTATAACCTAAGAATAGCTCAGCCAGTTTGCATAATAAGCCTGTGTATAATAAGCCTGGGATTTTAAGGGGTTTATGGTCCAATTGTGTACAGTAGATACATAATTAGTACAATTAGGGTACATTTATGCTCCCTAACGAAAGATACTGAAGATGTACCCTCAAGGACACCACACCATCCCAGTGACCATATAATACTTTATTTCTAAGAACCTATCTTTTCTTCAGTCTTAGCTAAGTCAATATTTTTAGGTCAAGTATTCCGTCTAGCAGCTTGTAGGGATCTCCATAAAGACCTTCCCCTCTGTGAGCTCCTGCAGGCTCAAGCTGGGCAAAGATTAAAGCAATGATCATTTCAAGCCTCATGGAGCTGCAGAGTCCTCTGATCCCCACGTCCCCAGACTTTGTGCCAAAGTGTCTGTTTAATGGTTAATGTCTTTACCACCCTCCCACTGCGTCAGGCAGTTGGTCTTATTACCATCGGCGAGGGATCCCCCTCAGGCTCCAGTCCATGTGGACTAGACGTCCTGCTGACTTGGAGAATTATTGACTACCCTGACAGCGCAGGAATGCCTTGAGATGCAGTTGTTGATGACTGGTCCTGCAGTTAGTTTTTAGCAGGATAAAGGTCTTCTCAAACTGTTCTTTACTGTAGGGCGGTGTTCATAAGCCCTATGACAAATGACATTAAGCAGCATAAACATTTGGGGTAGCACTACAGTACAGCATCGTTCATAAGGCAACATGACATCTTCATAACCTCGTCGTGGCAGGTGACTTCAGCCTACGTAAACATTTCTAAAAGATTATTCTGATCCTGTCAGAAAGGCTGCTGTTGTCAACTTTTATGTCAAGTTGACATTACATGTTTGTCAGTTGAGTGAAATGACACAGCTCATTATATCAAATGACTTAGTGTATAGCGCAGTGACATAATGCTGTTCATGTGTCGTCTTAATTCTTATAAATGGTGGAATGAATCTTCACCTGAGGCTCAGAGAAAATGCTTGCTTTGTTCAACCTGTCTTGGCAAGATACTGTATATTAATAACTTAATGTCATTGTGAGATGCACTTAATTGTAAAGTCACCTGACAGAGATATTATGTCAATTTAAGATTAAGTGACCCTTATTAGTCCCACAACAGGGAAATTTCACCTCTGCATTTAACCCATCAGTGAAGTGAAACACCACATACACACTAGTGAGCACACACACACACACACACACACACACTAGGGGGCAGTGAGCACACTTGCCCGGAGCGGTGGGCAGCCCAATCCACGGCGCCCGGGGAGCAGTTGGGGGTTGGGTGTCTTGCTCAGTCATGGACTGTCGGCTCTGGAGATCGAACCGGCAACTTTCCGGTCACGAGGCTGGTTCCCTGACCTCCAGCCCACGACTGCCCCAAGTTGAAATCAGACTTGAGTTATCATGAAGGACTTATATAGGTGTCATGTAGCCTTATGAATACTGCCCTAAAGTAAAGATTTACCACATACCTCAGAAATGTTGCATATGCAAGCTTTGATGTCAACTTGACGTAACATCACGTTGATGATATAGATTTTTTCTGCCATTAGGTTGTTTCATGACACTTTCCAGGATAAAATGTGGTAGACTTTATAGCTCATTGTAGATCACAGTGGCATAGCTTGGTTAGCTGGTTAGGTAAAGTGTTTAATTTTACCTTTTAAAGGAATTTAGCTACACTATATAAATTTAAATGTTTGAAGATACATATACCATATGCAAAATATGTATACAATATGTATACTAATGACCACCTTTATTTTACAGACATATGCATTTGTTTTAACGGCTGTTACCATTATTATTATGGGAAGATACTGTATGTTAATCTAACTAGTTGAACTAGTAAAACTGTGGAATTGCAGTAAAAGGCAGGTATTTTTTAAATTAAGATTTTTCCCATCATTGAAAAAACACATTTTATGCTCTTTTACCACGTCTCATTACTTCACTGTTATACACTAAACTTCCAAAGCCAGTTATAACGTGTTTTGTCATTTGAGTAAAAAAAAAAAAAACAAAACTCATCAGAAAAAAAATTGCCACTTGACATGGATGTTATGTCAACTTCATATAAAAGATGACAAAAGCATCCTTATGACAGACACACCTGCTGGAATAAGCATTCCGTCGCTTTATGTCAGTCGTCATGATAAGCTTGTGTGTGCCTCATGAACAGTTTTACCTCCAACCTTTATTCAAAGAATTTGCCGATGCTGATTATTTAAGGAAGGCAGTTTAAGAATTCACCTCAGGGAACACTTTCTCAGCAGGATTTGGAGATTTTAGACAGTCAGGCTGAAAAAAGCCCTGAAGAAGCTGCCCCCTGGAGACAGCTTGGAAACCTCAGTAACCGGGCCAGTGCTGGGAACTTATGGGAAGAGAACTGGTGAGTAAGGGAGAGGAGGAGGGGTGGCAGGCAGAGACAGACAGAGGCTCCACTGGCAAAGATAATGCTAATGAGGGCTCATACGGTGAAACAAAATGGCTTAATTGTATTGAGTTCATCCCGTGTTAGAGCACAAAGGCTCAGGGAGGTTACGCTCCCATACATAGATTATTGTAATCCCCCAGTAATTACTGAAGCTGCAGCATCTTCTCATGGGAGAGATGAGTCCAGGGGAAAGAGCGCCTGGCACTTGCGGCTCAATTCACACACCTCTTTGAGCAAGTATCGGTTCCTTAAGCAAAGCGAGTCATGATAACACTACAAAGCCACATTCAGGGGCCTTTTATTGGCCTTTTTGGGTGGTGATGGACATCTACAGTGTCCAAAGAAAGGCTCATTCACAGACAGGTCACCGTTAATGTCAGCTGTGAGGGGAACTGAAACTGCCCAGTGCTACATGCAGCTGTAACCACTGCTCGGACATATGCGGCGAAAACGTAAATGCTGGGCCCAGGCGACAACGGGCCCTGCTCCAGTTCTTTGAAGACCTTTGAAACTGCCTCTGTCAGATACCATTGCCCCCTCATTCTTTCCCTCTGTCTCTTTTTTTTCTTCTTCTTCTTCTTCTTCTTCTTCTTCTTCTTCTCTCTCTCTCTCTTTTCCTCCATCTTTAGCTTTTGACAGGAAGCTCATGATTTTTTAACACCCCGCTGCATGCATAATGTAGCAGGCTGCACAATCGCATACAGGATGTGAGAGCCAGTGGCTCCAGAGAGCACCTGTGCCGAACAAAGATGGCCTTTCTGCCATGGCCGCCTGCCCTGGTACCCGCTGTCACCATTTCCCTGCCTCAGACCCAGCTGTGCCGCATTCAGTCCCCCCCCCTTCAGCCGTCCACAGCGTTCCAAAAAGTGACACTGTCCCCTGGCTATAAAAGAGCCCTTTATCCGATTATTAATGATGGGCAGACAAACGTTTTAGGGAATGAGTTTATTATTGTGGCTCCAGCGTGAGCTTTTTATGTGTGTGAAGGCACTGTGGCTCAGATGGACCCATTTCAACAGCAGAGAGAGAGAGAGAGAGAGAGAGAGAGAGAGTGGGGGGGGCAGACAGGCATAGACTCTTGTAAAGTCATCAGGGTCTGCCAGAATGTTTGACAGGTTATTAAGATGTCTTCAGTAGGGGAACGAGCTGAGGCTGCATCTTTGCTTTCGCGTAAATCCATTTCTGTATATTTTACGCATCCTTAACAAAGACGACCTCTAAGGCTGTAATGCAGCTCGGGCCGGCGTCTTGTGTGGCGTAATTAATTAGCATTTTGGAGGCTTTGGAGCTTCTCTTACTTAGTTGTTCTCTCCACTAGGATCTGACTTCGACATGTCTGGCTATGCAGCGCTGGACAATGCCAGTGGCTCTGAATAGTCGAATTAGCAAGTCAGAGGCTGGACTCTCCTTGAAGGCCTGGCTTTGTGGTTCATGATAGATGTTTAAAATATGCACCGCGCGAAAGAGAGACGGCACAAAGGCACAACAACAATAACAACAACAACAACTCAAGCCGCCCATCAAAGCACAGCCGTGTCATTTGTGGATGCACGTGTCTGTCTGTCTGTGTGTGTCTGTGTGAGTGATTGTGTTGTCTACCTATAAGGGACTGAGGGAATGATTTTGCTTATAGAGGTGTGTGTGTGTGTGTGTGTGTGTGTGTGTGTGTGTGTGTGTATATGACTAATGTGCAATATCAGAAGCAATAAAATGCTCCTCACTTATTTTTTTCATTGTTTGTTAATGCAGTCCTGTGCAAAAGTAAATACACATTTGTCAAATTACACATTTTGTTGAGTTTTATTCCATGAAATTAAACTCACTACTGCACTAAAATGCTTTACGTAAGTTTGTTTCACTGCACAGAATGTGTATAACTTATTTATTATTTTTATTTGTCTGAGCAGTGATCGTGTTTGTCCCAATAAAAACTCTAGATAATGCTGGAAATGTTTAAAAAAAAAAAGTGTTGATAGATGCGAGTTAGAAGTTCCAGATTTCTCCTGAACACCAACTCCCCCAGAAATCACATGGTTTCATTAAATTCCATCACAAGCACATCTCAGTTAATTTGATGAACCTCTGATTGGAGCCAAACCAGGTACTACATGGTCATTTTGAATACAGGCTTCTTTGAGGAGCGGTTTGGAAATGAATGAGCACATCGACACACATAAAATCAGTGAGTGTCGTGTGATAAGCAGTGATTTTATGACTTATTGCCAATACATATATATATATATATATATATATATATATATATATATATATATATATATATGCCTTTTGTCCTTTATATTGTATGTAAATTTCAATAGGAATGCACCAAAAGAAACAGCTCAAAATGACATGGAAAAATGTCTGGTTCCATTGATTTACGTTAAAAGTAAAGTAGGTTTTTTTTCCTTCTCCTGTAAAGTTACAATTTTGGATTGGAGACATGAGGTTTTGCTCCGACAACAGAACTGGTTGCATCCTTATGGTTACATATATATATATATATATATATATATATATATATATATATATATATATAAAATAACAGTTCTGTTCAATTATAACTCAAATGCAATGTAGACTCCAAATGTTTCCTTTTAGTTATTCAAGCTTTCAAATACAAGGCAGTTTGTTGCTTTTCTAACTTTACCATCAGTGTTTGGTGTTCTCAGTCATCATAGAGTCTTCTGCTTGAAGCTTATGAAGGCATAGCTTATTCCTAGAGCTTATGAAGGCAGAGCCTTTGCCAGTAGCATTGTTGCACAGTGTGACACAACAACAAGGAATGATTTGTGCTGATGGGGGCATGGAAGAATCTGGGCACTTTAACCAGACCAGCTGCAGAACAAAATATCAACCCAGCTGCAGACATTAGTCCAAAGTCTCTCTCTCTCTCTCTCTCTCTCTCTCTCTCTCTCTCTCTCTCTCTCTCTCTCTCAGCCCCCAGGCTTTTCCACCTCTTTCCCCATCAACATGGCTCAGGGGTCTCTGGGTCCTCCGCCTCGTTGTTATGCTAATGAGTTCAGCTCAACTGGAGAGAAGAAAAAGAGCAGGGAGGAAGAAGAGATGCTAAAAGTTGATGGCAGTCACAACAAAAAAAAAAGAGAGAGAAAAGAGAAAAGGAAGCAGCGGGAAGCACAAAGAAACGCCTGACTATCAGCAAAGCCTCAATTAATAAAAGAGCTCTGATCTCGAAAAGTCAAGGCAGTGTGCAAGCTAACAATGCGCTAAATCGCTAGTCTGCATGCTAATAGGCTGTATTGTGTTTAGCCTTGGACGCGGGCGCCACGTCAGAAATAGGATATAGGATTTTTCCAAGAGCGACAATTTGTAATTTAGCAGTAACAGAAGTGAATTAGAGAGGCTTTCGGGTTGGATTTGGCAGCGCTTGTACGGTTCTCCACCTTTAGCTTTGCTCGCTACAGACCTGTGGAAAAGATTACATGTGACACTAAACATATGGCAGCAGTTACGGGAGAACGAGTTAGAGGAACCCAAACAAAGATTTGGTTCAGTTTTTCTCCTCTACCTTTACTGAGCTGTGACGAAGCCCAGTATCGCTCTTTAACAGTCAAGGTCTGGGGAAAACGGGGGGGTGGGGGGGAATCAAAGCTTGTATGTTGAGTACGACGTATGAAATGCGTGTATTAATTCCACCATTCAGCCGGTTTGTGTCTGGCAGTGGGGTGCCAGAACCCACCCGCAGTTCTAGTGGGTATTTGGTTTGGGCTCAAAGAGTCTGGAAGCTCTCATCACAAACCTGTGTGTGTGTGTGTGTGTGTGTGTGTGTGTGTGTGTGTGTGTGTGTGTGTGTGTGTGTGTGTGTGTGTGTGTGTGTTTGGCGTAGCATTCAAGTCTTTGTGGGGACCAAATTTCCTCAAATATTTTCTCACTGAATGCAGAAGTAAAACAGCCAAATGCTTTTTTTCAGTTACCCAGTTTAACCCTTAGTAATTACATTCATCACAGACGGTAACAAACGTGTGGTGTGATTACATTTTAATTAACGTTTATTGTTATTCTCACTCGTAGCTCATTTAAAGCTGCCCTATGTAGGATTTGGGGATTTGCAGACCCCTCTGGTGGAAATGTGTAACTGCATTGCAACGTGCAGAAGGCTTTGTATTGTAGGTAGTGCTTTGGACCACCATGGGCTGATGACTCTGATGACCGTGAGAGAATAATCAACAAGAACTCAGTCAAAACTTGATGAAAGACACGTCTTCTGAGGAAGCAGTTTATGTGAATTATCTTCTATTGTCGTCGTATCTTCGTTAGAATAATGTGCACTATAAAAAATATTCAGGGTTTTAACTTAAAAAATGTAAGTAACCCGATTGCCTTAAAACTTAGAGTTCATTGAACTTCTAATAGCAAGTAAACAACACAACAATCAGCATTTTACATTCTGTGAGCTTATTCTTTGAAGTTCAGTGAACTCAACATTTGAAGGCAGCCAGTTTACTCGGTTTTTAAAGTTGAAACACAGAATCATTTTTAACTTTCTTGTTTTTGCCTTTGAGGCCTAAAAGTCAAGCTAGGCCTCCCTTTTTTAGCCTGTGCTTCTGACATTAATATATATATATATATAGGCACACAACGTGGTCAGAAAAGGTGCATATTCTTTTACTTTCAAACCATGTGTTTGTAATAGTGTTTTTAATAGTGTGATTAAAATAATTAATTGCGATTAATCGCATTGTGTTGTGTAGTTAAATGACGTTAACTCAGTGTGCTCAAATTTGGATCTAAAACATTTTTTACATTAAATTAATGAATTCTGTTGTAGCTGTGTGAGGGTACAAAATCAGCTTCATCAGATTTATGCATTAATTTAAATAATTCACATTCTGTTAATTATTAAAAGTAAATAACAAAGTTAAAAACAAACTCTAAAGTCCTGTGAGTGCAACAGAGGCTTCGTGCAACCTCTGAGTGTATATATCGTTTATTATATGCACGGCCAATGGTTCAAATCTGGGGGGAAACCGTGGCTCTCAACTTTACTGTTACTTTAGTTCCTCTCCTGTGAGCACTGTCCAGCCGAATTACTCTTACTACCAGCATCACTATAGCATCACTGCTTTAGTACTTTAGACGAGATGTACTTCAGTGATAGCATAGCAGTAATAACAATAATAACATTTTAATAATAACAATAATAAAATAACAATAACAATGCAATAATAACAATAATAACATTTCATTTGATAAGCGCCTTTCAAGACGCCCAAGGACACTGTACAATAAAAATAACAAAGATAAAAATGAATTTAAAAAGAAATAAAAAATAGCTTAGAAATATGTAAAAGCAATACACATGATTTACAAAAACCACAGTACTGGTTCATCCAAAAGCCATCTGGAAAAGGTTTTAAGACTAGCTTTGAACATAGCCAGTAGCTGGAACTAACTTTTTTTTAAATTAAACGAGCCGTCAAAGGAAATTCTTGTCATTTAAAAGTTGCTTTTTAACAAGAGCACTACAGTCACTAATTTAACCATAGCAGCACAGAGCACACTGCCAACCGTGAAGTAGCAATAATTTGTAAAAACAAAAATTCTACTCCACTGGTTTACATGTAGAAGACTAGTTATTTGACTATGATTTGAATTTGGTGATGTTTGTTTTGCATAAAAAAACATTTGCCTTGTGTTTGTACTTTGTTAACATAGAAATAAGTGGATGAAATGGAAAGTGTATGAAATGAAATGAAAGAGTCTTCAGTATGTTCTATATGTTGAATGTATATCAACTGCAAATGTAATTAGCTACATAAATTGTATGCTGCTACTCTCCACCTGCACTGTACACTTTATATACAGACCACTGTTTACACCACTAGTACTTCTGCATTTACTGGACTGCAGTTCACCAGCACCTTTCTGTCTATATACCTGATACACTGAATATCTGACTATGCACTAACTGTCTATACGTCCAGTGCACCTGTAACACTTGCCTGCACACATCTGGCTACGTTCGACACCTGAACCTACTGACCACGCACACTTTGTCTTTTACTGTCTTTAGTCTCTGCCCTGTTTACTATGCATCTTTTATTACTGCACTGGAAAATTCGCCCCACAGTGTTTCGTTATATACTGTACTACCCTGTATTGTATAATGATAATAAAGTTGAATTGAATTGAATTGAATTGAAATGTAATACATAATAGTATATACATTATAGTCTTATAATTATATCTGTTTATAGATAGATGGATAGATAGATAGATAGACAGACAGACAGACAGACAGACAGACAGACAGACAGACAGATAGATAGATAGATAGATTTGAGTCATGCTTGTAATGTAATGAATTTTGAAATTATAGAATTACATTAAAAGCAAAACAACACTGAAGATCACTGGGAATACCCCGCCAAGATGTTAATACAAGCTTGTGTGTGTGTGTGTGTGTGTAGACGTCTCTGAAGCATGAATCTGCGCTGTAGTAGCTCCGCTGCTGAGTCTGCAGTCTGCACTTCTTTATTCACGCTTTTTCCCACTTGTTCAGCTGCTTGACCTGCATGGCCTTTCTCCTGGCTGATGCACTGACAGGCTTTCAGCCGTACACTTTCACTGGGTTATGTTTCTGCGGCTTCAGCCGCCGACAGAACCAGGCTGGATGCTGTGTTGCTGGTTGATATAGAACACGATGCGATCTTCATGTTTTTCCATCGGATCCCACGCATTGCTGTCGTTGTACAGCATGTCAGCCTGACAGTACGTACAAGTTTGCTCAGAAATGTCAAGAATAAAAAGTCAAGCGCCTCTTGTTGGATGTGTGTGGCCTGACAAGTGAGACACATAATGACAAGGTAGATATGATTGATTTAAGCCACACACATATAAATGGTACAGAATGGGGACAAACCTATGCACCGTTTCCCAGACATGAGTTAAGATTTCCTAATTAAGTCTGGAGTGGTTGCCAGAGCGGCTTGCACGAACATGCATACACACACACACACACACACACACACACACACACACACATACATGTATATACAGGGGAAACTCACTGTAAATTTTCAATAGGATTCAAGTTAGAAGATGTAGGCCAAACGAACAGCTTCACGTTTTTGGGGTCTGAGTTTATCTACTTTCTCCCCAGATTAACTTGATCAATGACATCAGGTCCTCCTATTATATGTCCTGGAACATTTCTTCGTTCATGTTTCCTTTGATGACATGTAATGGTTCAGTACTGTTTACAGACAAGCAGCACAACCATGCTCCCACCTCCATGCTTCTCTGTGGCTGCGATGCTTTTGGGATCACATGCGCAACCCTTCTTTCTTGGTGATATGAATTATATTAAAGAGGTCTATTTTTGCTTCGTCTGACCAGCATATATTGTTCCATAATGTTTTTATTTTTGCCTCTGTGCTTCTTTTTAAGCAAAGGTGCAGGTTATTGCCTATTGTTCTCACTGTAACTGTTGTTACTGCTTTCAGGTCTTCCTGCAACTCTTTTCTAGAGACTGCTGGCTTCTCTCTTAGGTTCCTTATCAGCAGTCTGAGAGCATATTGTGAAGTTTTGAGGGGCACATCTGTCCAGGGACATTTAAGGTCTCATGGACTTTCAACTTGAATATTAGAAGAGCCAGTTTCACTGAAGGATGTTTATGGTTTTTGCGTTTTGTAGTTTTCCCATTCGAGAGCAGCTTAATGTTTTCCTTCAACTGTACCAAGCTGCTACGCTTTCAGCATGACTGCTACCTGTTGCGTGAAATCTTCGCAACCAATTGCAACATCTGTTATAATGACATTGCAATTTGCACCACATGATTTGCTTTCATGTGACCTTTACACGTATACATTTCAAATCATTCCATGTTTATAAATACCATTTTGTTCATATATAAGTGCATAAATCAGATGACATTGTATGCGTGAATTCAAAGCTACTAAATGCGCTGGAAGTACATTAAATAACACAAACAGTGTCTGAACACCAGTTTCTACTCTCACTCTAGCCCACGGTGCACATGTGCTACTATATGTTTAAACATCCATGCAGAATAAATCTAAGTACTAATATATTGATTTATTTTAAGGCCTCTAGCAGATAATATATTTACTATTGCATTTATTTCCCAAAAAACTGAAACGTAGCTTATTCTGTGTGAAAAGGTTTTATTGTGATTAGCTGTGGAGTGAGTTGCTGAATAGCCGTGTTGACTTTCTCATACCTGGTTTCACAACAATCCACAAATGCACCAACCCCCAAACCCCTCCACCGCCCCCCACCCCCAACCCCCCACCCCCTCCGGCTTGAGTCTGCACAAACATTTTGAGGCATAAGCAAATTAGACACCGGTGTTTTCTCTGTCTTAGCCTGGCAGAGCCAGCTGCCAATGCCTACACTCGCCGTTCCAGATTTCACTCATTCACACGCGCACGCACACACATTTATTTAGTTTGCATGGCTGTCTGAGCGCAGGCCCACGCTGGCACGCCGGAGTTCACACTTCACGCGGAACGCCCGACAACCGCTGGCTGATGGACCACTGCAGTGGGTGGGTGGGCAGGCAGGCCCCCACCTACGGCGCATCATGCCTACGCTAGGCATAGTAGTGAATTAGTAGGAGTGAATGGTTACTGGACAGCTGAGTGGACGATTTTGCATTTGTGTGCCTATGAGAGCGGTTGTGACTGGCAGAAGTGTTATCTGCCTCTCAAAACACACCGAGCTTATCAACATGTCTTTCATGCAGTTAGGCCTGTTTCCATTGTTAGTTTGAAATATACTGACATCAACCGGGAGACCAACCAGGTCTAATTTCCCATGTTTAAATATTTGTGTATGGACCTGTCATAGTTTTAGACCAACGTGGGGCTGTGTTTCAGGAGTTGGGCTCGGCCCCTTAGTTCCAGTGAAAGGAACCCAAAACTTCAGCACCAAGAGATTTTGGACAATTCATGCTCCAAGTTTGAAAGATAAAGCAGATAAAACTGTGGTCCCAACACGCAGCATCTACTGGTTGTGCAGCTGTAGAAAGCTGACAGAACACACAGCATATTTCGTGCACTTTTATCAATAACAACATGAGCAGAACACGACGAGGTTTACATTCAAATCATTACAGATGGACACTGTAAATATACCTGAATGTCTATATACAAGCATTTCCAAATGTCTGTAGGACCACTGTTAGCTTGGGACTAACATAATACTTTGTCATATAAGGCTGAGAGCTAATGTGGTGTATAAATCAGATCAATTCTGGCTTCTTATGAAGCATTTGATTGTTTCTGCTTTAAATATTGCTGTACACTGATCGCAGTCTGTGAGAAGGCAGAGCATGATATCATGAGCTTTTATTCATATTGATATTTTTAATACTCATAGGGAAAAATGCCATGCATTTGAATTTAATTGAACCATTTGTCTCTGTGTTTTGTACACTGTGGAATTAGACCTCTGCATTTAACCCGTCTGTGCAGTGAAACACCCACATACACACTAGTGAACACACACACTAGGGGGCAGTGAGCAGCCCTATCCACGGCGCCCGGGGAGCGTTTGGGGTTTAGGTGCCTTGGTCAAGGGCACTTCAGTCATGGACCGTCAGCCGAGGGGATCGAACTGGCAACCTTCCGGTCACAGGGCTGGTTCCCTGACCTCCAGCCACGACTGCCCCCTACTCTACACACCAATGTTTCGATCATCTAGAGTTCTCATTGCACAGCGTCTTTTGCAGAAGTCTACTTGTGACGGTGCACCCTCAGGAATAATGCCCCTGCACTTTACCCCCATGTTAGAATGTCAGCACTCAAATGTTTCAGGTGTCCGAATCACCGCTGGAGTGAAAGATGTTCAGTCTGTGTTTATAATAACTTGGAAGACAAAAGTGTCAAATTATAATTTAGGCAAAACCTGCTGTTCATATCATGGAATCCACTTTCTCGAGCTTGAAGCTGAGTGAGTCCAATAAATGATGAATTACTTAAGCAGTTTGCATTATATATATATATATATTGTGCTGCACTTATATATATTATATTTTATTGTATTGCACTGTGTATTGTAGTGTATTGTGTTGTATGGTACAGAGTTCTGAGTTCAGCTCTGCTCCTTTTCTCTCTGTATCAGTGACTGTGTTTCTATCAGTATCTGAGCTCAGGACCGTCTTCCTCTCTAACCTGCTGGTAACTAGCAGAGAGACTTTCTCTAGACAGACAGAGCTGGATATGAGCGTCTGCTAGACGCTGGAAATGTCAAATGTAAATGTAAATGCATTATTTTCCATGTAATTACTGAGTAATAAGACTTAACAAAACAGATGGAAATATTTTTATTAGTTTATTGAAAAGTTACAGTGAAAATCATTACTTGGAAAACTTCCAATGCCAAAGTGTCCTCGGATTTTTGACAGGCAGGGAAGACAAATCGGCATGGTTTCAGTGGTCACACCCCCCCCCCCCCCCACACACACACACACACACACACTGTTCTACAGAGACATTTGGTTACAGACTGTAGTATTCTGCACACGTGCAGGCCCTCCCCTCTCTCCCCCGCCTTTTCACCTTCCCTTCAAACCGAATGAAAATCAACTTATTGAAATACTTCACCCTCACAAGCCCCACGTTATGTTTCTTAAAGCACCATGTCATTGGCAGTAGCAGCTGCCCAAAAAGGCAGCTAAAGGGCTTTTAGATGATTGGATGCCACTGAACCATATTCACAGATATTTAAACGTGTTTGTGAACCCTGCACATGCTCCATTAATGCAGACGCGCACCCAGGTCTGTCCTCATCAAGCCACAAAAACACATTATTTCACATAACACACATACACACTCATGCACATTCAGCTAAAAGAAGTGATGGCAGATGAATGACAAAGTCTACGGGATGCAATCCTTTAAAGTGAGAGTTCAGCAAAAAAGTACAATTTTACCTTGACTGTCAGCCTCGACACGTCTGGTGTCTAGTTTGCTTCTGTGTACAGATATATAAGGATAATTTAGCTAACAAGTCATGGAAGCTTATTTCCTACTAATTAACACTTGCAAAGCTCATGCCTGAATCTTTGCGCTGCATTGAGCTCTTTGAAAGAGAATGGCTAGAAAAGACTGTTTTTTTTTTTCATATAAGCTTCTTTTGCTTGTTAGTTAAAAAGCTTGACTGAAATATCAGTTAGACAATTTTAATTGCTCATATTGACCACTGGACCACTTGACTCACACCCTGCATAACTATGGGCCTGTTTACACCTTGCATTAACATGCCTTTTTGTGACGGGAACATGTTTGAGTTTTACAAGCAGGGTGTATTGGGCGCATTGTGATCAGATTACAATCAGATCACACAAACCACATTTGGGGGTGGTCATGGACAGATCTTGACCGCATTTAACAAAAGCCCCCATGATATCCACATTTATATGAGAGGAAATGTGTCTGACCAGTACTGACCATGCGTGGTTTTAAAGGGGTGGCTGAGGTGGCCAGTGCTTTTCCTGAAATCTGGCAGGTTGCACCTTTAAGAGGAGAGGAGGAACAACTTTCCCTGCAACCACAGTGAAGGGCACATATGTATTTTTGGAAATGAAAGAGTTTGATGTAGTATATTCACACTGTTTATCAGTAAAACAGCTTCACAACATACCATTCACCCCCCACTTCCACTCGCCATACAGTCTACATAAGTAAACTAAGCTGCAGAAACAGCCCATTTTGAATTCATTGTTTTTGTGAATCCATGAAAACAAATGTGCTTATGTACATTCACCTGTTCAGCCTACAACAGTATAGCTCCATTGCACTGAACTTTTAAGGGCAAAATTGTTCTTTAATTTCAGTGTAAGTCTCAGGCAAAGTGAATTTATTCCAAGCAATTTTGGAGCATTTTTATTGCTCCATTCATCATGAAATTTTCACACAAGGTAAAGAGCAACTGTTGTGCTCAAATGATGTAGAAAAGTGGACATCAAAACAAAAAAATGGATATACATGTTATTCTTTGGACAGTGACAATACAGTATATGGATTTGCCTTATATGACAAATATTTATCACGTGTGGACATCAATGTGACAAATACACTACATTTCCAAAAGTATTCACTCCCCCATCCAAATCACTGAATTCAGGTGTTCCAGTCACGTCCATGGCCACAGGTGTATAAAGCCGAGCCCCTCGGCCTGCAGACTGCTTCTACAGACATTAGTGAAAGAATGAGTCGCTCTCAGGAGCTCAGTGAATTCCAGCGTGGTACCGTGATCGGACGCCACCTGTGCAGCAAGTCCAGTCGTGAAATTTCCTCACTACTAAATATTCCACAGTCCACTGTCAGTGGGATTATAACAAAGTGGAAGCGATTGGGAACGACAGCAACTCTGCCACGAAGTGGTCGGCCACGTAAAATGACAGAGCGGTCAGCGGATGCTGAGGGGCATAGTGCGCAGAGGTCACCAACTTTCTGCAGAGTCAATCACTACAGACCTCCAAACTTCATGTGGGCTTCAGATCAGCTCAAGAACAGCGTAGAGAGCTTCATGGAATGGGTTTCCATGGCCGAGCAGCTGCATCCAAGCCTTACATCACCAAGTGTAAAGCAAAGCGTGGAATGCAGTGGAGTAAAGCGCCGCCACTGGACTCTAGAGCAGTGGAGACGAGTTCTCTAGAGTGACCAATCACGCGTCTCCGTCTGGGAATCCGATGGACGAGTCTGGGTTTGCCGGTTGCCAGGAGACGGTACTTGTCTGACTGCATTGTGCCGAGTGTAAAGTTTGGTGGAGGGGGGATCATGGTGTGGGGTTGTGTTGGGCTCGGCCCCTTAGTTCCAGTGAAAGGAACTCTTAAAGCTTCAGCACCAAGAGATTTTGGACAATTTCATGCTCCCAACTTTGTGGGAACAGTTTGGGGACGGCCCCTTCCTGCTCCAACATGACTGACCACCAGTGCACAAAGCAGGTCCATAAAGACGTGGATGAGCCAGTTTGGTGTGGAAGAACTTGACTGGCCTGCACAGAGTCCTGACCTCAACCCCATAGAACACCTTTGGGATGAATTAGAGTGGAGACTGTGAGCCAGGCCTTCTCGTCCAACATCAGCGTCTGACCTCACAAATGCGCTTCTGGAAGAACGGTCAGAAATTCCCAAAAACACTCCTAACCCTTGTGGAAAGCCTTCCCAGAAGAGCTGAAGCTGTTATAGATGCAAAGAGTGAACCGACATCATATTAAACCTGCACAATGAGACATAAATTTCAACCATATATCAACAGAAACAAATATTTGTTACACACATTTAACAATTTATGATAAAAATAACACATGCTCTTTATTGACTACAGCTCAGCATTTAACACTGTCATCCCATATAAACTCTCAGAAAAGCTCCCCTCCCTCGGACTGACACCCGACCTCTGCAACTGAGTGCTGAACTTTCTAACAGACAGACCCCAGTCAGTCAGACTCGGCAGCTGCACATCCAGCACAAGAACAGTGAGCACAGGGGTCCCCCAGGGCTGTGTGCTGAGCCCCCTTCCATACACACTCTTCACGTATGACTGTGTGGCTTCCCAGAACAACACCAGCAGCATCAAGTTTGCATAACCAGAATGTAACAGACTGCAGGCCTACAAAGTTGTTTTTCTATAGTTGTAGTTGGACACTGTACATTTTGGAGACATTAAGACTTTCACTTTAAGATGAATTTAATCTTCTCTGGAAGACACAATTAGATTAAGCCATTTGGCTTGTCAGTCACTGTTAGTATTTGTTGATCTTAGATAGTCTATGAGCATAATAAGATATCTAAAAGCGTACTCTGGCAAAATCCAATCCATTTTCCAATTTGGTGATATTTATCTGTTGGCGTCAGCCAGGGATACTTAAGTCTGGTTGGGTAGGGGTTGTCAAAATAAATTTGTCCGTGACCAGCTGGCGAGGAGTGACAAGTGTGTATTTGATAAAGGCTGATTTGTTTACCACTCAAGCACTTAAAACTTGAGGACTCTAAGTGCACAGGCTGTGGACAACACTCAGAAGCACACTAAAGCACGCTGGATATGTAGTCCTGTCATCACGGCTGGATTGGGGGGTGGGGGGTGTTAAGGACCCATATGGATGTGGTGCAGGCTGTAGGCATCAGGGACGTCAGAATGAGAGAGCCAGTCATCACCTTAGTCTAAGATCAACTCCAATTCCAATATGAACCCATAGTTGGCATGGAAATCAAGATCGCTCCATGTCAAGTTGGCTGACAAATAAACAGTTAAGCCTTACAATGTTCAAGATTCAAGATTCTCCCTTTTTACTTTTAGAGAGTTTTCCTTGCCACTGTCACCCTTGGCTTGCTCATTTGGGGCTTGGACCCAGATTTTCTGTAAAGCTGCCTTGTGACAACACCTGCTGTTATAAGCGCGATCCCCCGTTTGTTTCCCCATCATGTTTGAATGAAGATAGTATAAAAACCATAAGATGGATCGGTTCAAAAACCACAAGCACATTGTTTGGGTACAGGATCTACGGTCCTGCCAAATTTTGTGGCTCTATATCAAAAACTGCAGCATGAGAAACTGTTTACGTTTTGAGCACAGAATAATATAAGAAGATTAAGAAAAACGATTGAGTTTAGTTTGTCAAGCCAACTTAATGAAGGATGAGATCCGACAATCAGTATACAGCAGTGAGCGTGGAGAGAATAAAAGAATGAGCCTGTCATTGGACAGAAGCTTTTAGATCAACCAATGATAACTGATGTCTGCTGTTAGAGGCCTATTTGAGTAACAAATGAGAAACGGAGCAATAAAAAACAATGACTGTTGTGTTACAGTGCTCTACGAATGCAAAACACAGGAATGCAAATCACATGGAACTGCTAAATGCTAATGCTTAAAAACGAGACTTTGCTATTATCAACCTGGTTGTTTGGGCCATCAAGAGTTGTCAACAGCTTGGTATTGATGTCCAGGCTTTATCTAACAACAGCTGTGTTTAATAGCCTTGTAGGTTATAATTAAATCTGCCCCATTATGAATAATATAACGCTTACTTAATTAAAAAAAAACAAACATTCAGGTTCATGCATGTAGAATTAAGTCTGAGTTCTACCTCTGTGTATCCGCAAACATCAAACACCACATGCTGAGGTCAGTGAAAACACTCGCAAATAACACGAATGAGTGGACTAGCGGGTCAAATCCAGACCAGAATGTGCTGGAAATCGAGCGTAAGGTCTCAAAGCCTTTTACCTTTTTTATACAGCGCTGTGTGGAAGTTTCAGGCATCTAAGCTAATTTATAAGAGTTTCCCTCAGCAGTGAGTTTATCACAATATACATTAGAATAAAGTCGTATTCATAATTCAAATAAACAGAAAAACAATAAACAGTAACAAGAATTTCTCGGGTCCATATTTTTCCTGGACACCTTCACAGCCGCCACAGAGACTCGTTAATATCATCAATTACATCATGAGCTCAATTTACTGAGCACTGATTGGTCAAACCAGGAGCTGCTTTTTAACTACATATAATACTGGACTTCCTCCAGGAGAGGCTTGGAGATGGGTAAACAAACACACCAACGTCCAGAACATCACTAGTTATTATTTATCATTATTAATTAATATTCTATGCATTTTGTTTATTCAAATATTAACACTTTTCTCAGCAAATAAACACAAACTACACAAATAAATAGATTTTGAAAATGTGTCTCAGGTGCCTGAGACTTTCTCACAGTGCTGTATGTGAAAAATCATGTTGTTTGGTAATATTGATGATGGGCTGTATAGGGTACTTTCTATCGGTGGCTCTCCCTAACCCTTATATTTCAAATTAATGCTCAAATACACACACACACACACACATCATCATCATCATCATCATCTAATCTGCTTATCCTTCTGGGTTGTGGGGGGTGCTGGATCCATCACAGGCCGATACTCGTATACTAATATAGGTCAAATAATACTCACATATCACTTATACTTTTTGAAAATATTTAAAGACCTATTATTTTAAAGCGAAGATTCAGATTTATCAGTTAATTTAGTTTAAATTAAAAAAAAAAAACTTGCTGTGCCCTGAGTTCATATCGCTACTGAGGCGGAGCCTTATTTTAGCCACGCCCTTGCATTTTAGAGCATGAAGTGAGACTGCAGCCCTGTCCTTCACGGCTACATGTGGGCAGTTAGAATCCATTTTTTTAAGTGAATGTGTCTCAAAGTCTGAAATGTTAATAAAAAGTATTATGATTTTATGTGTGTACAGCTGTTCAAAGCTGTGTTTGCCAGTCAAACACTGACTAGGCCTTTTTTACTCAAAATGAGCTAAATTTAAAAATTTAAACTGAAACAGTTTTGGTGGCATTATAATTGTTTTGGGTCAAAGCAAACGTATTTTAGTCCAAGATCCAAGCCAGTTGAACAAATTTGGTCGGACGATCCATGAACGTCTGTAAGGTCACACAGCTCCTGTCGTCCAGTCCAACCACTCCTTTTGATTTCATGCTGGTTCGGATTGAGTACTGTTTGGATTTCGTCCCACTGCTGGCTCTTGTAGATTTTAAAGGTGCGCACGTTATAGCCTCTTAGCCATGATGACCATCTCTCGATGCAGACGCGTTTACATGCATCTTCTCAGAAGTCTAAGTCAGCCTTTCATGTCGAATGAAATTTATTAACATAGAATTCACTGAAGAACTCCATAAACTGCAGATGTACCTCACTATTCTCAACCACTCACATGCCTATGGTGCTTTAAATGCCTTACAGTCTTCACACCGCATTGAATCCTAAGAAATCAGTCAGCAGGAAAAGTTTCTCCTGAACTCTTCAACCCTTCCCAGAACTTTTACATAAGCTTTGTTTTTTAGGAGTGTATCCATAAAGATGTAAAAAGCCTGGTTCTGGACTGAGTCTTTTGAAGGACACTTCAAATGTCAGACACAATTTACCTTTTACATGAGCATTACTGCTACATGGAATTAATAACAGAGTAAAATAAATAAATAAATAACTAAATAAATAAATAAAGGTGAAAATTACGCTGCAAATGCCAACAAGTTTCCAGAACCAGATCTACCCAGCTTTACCCAAGCAACAGAAAAAAGCAAATATGCCCTAGAAAGTTGTCAATTAATGAAGATATATTTGGTGTTCTGCTTCTTTAGTTTTTTTCTGTCTCAATGGAGCTAACGTAGCTAATATTTTTGCCTAAATCAACACACTGCCTGCTTCAATCATCAAAAAAAAATGTGTGGTTTCTGAAATTGTCAGTTCTGTTCAAAAGTCAGAAGCCACCCGTCTTTTCCACTAAAAATAACCATTGCTTACAAGTTCTACCAGAAAGACTCATGAGACGTGAAGGAAGACAAAACTTTAATCCTTGATAGGATTTTACAATTCAAAGATGACAATTATTAGGAATTAAAATTCTTTGGTGACCCGTTAGACCAGGTCTTGGAGCGTCTGGATCCTCACAGATCCTGCTGTATAGGGTGGTGGGGGCAGAGCCTCCCTGTACAAGAGGTTGGGGACCAAACTGGTGGTGGTGGGAAAATTGACAAATAGACCACTAAAGAAGGGCTGATGAGTCTACATTTGTAATTGGGATTGTTTGGTTCAGGAGAAGCACAAAGTGCAACCAACTTCTAAGACTGAAAGACTGAAGACTGGAAAACTGAAAAATTGAAAGCAAGTCTTACCAACAGGTTTGGAAGCTGTATAAACAGCAAAGATTGGACACACTAAATATTGATAAATGTGACATTATGTTTAGTTGTTCAAGCTTCTGCATCATTTTCTCTATATGATTTTCCTGAGGCTAAAAGTGAAAAATGAAAATGAAATAAATGAAGGCTGGTCGCTGCTGTGCGTTACCAAATTTCAATTTCAAGAAGGATGTTTTAAGCTATGCAACGTACATTTGTCCATGTGTACTATGCCATGAGCAACCCTGCTCGAGATTACTGACACAGTTTCAGGCAAGTGTGCAATGATTTTTGCACGATGCTAATTGGTGGAATATCAGCTTCCATTATTCCATTATGTAGAACTAAAAACAGCGGACTTCACACTCCAAAGCTGATCTTGGCTGATCGACTGCGTTTAGGGTAAGGGGAAAATTGTGTGAATTTGATTTTTTGCCCAACAATCGCTTTAAGCTGTATTACACTGAAACGACCCAGCGTAAAGAGAATTACTCTCCCATGCTGGGAGAAGCCAGCTGCCTTTGTGCGGCCCTGAAGCACTAAACTGAAATCTTTTTCCGAACCCCTGTGCCCGGGCACCTCGTCTCATACTGCTCTGCCGTTCGGCCTGGCACTCGCTACTGATGGGCGCCCAGAGAACAGTTTTGCGTCACGGGCCACAGCGAAGGGTCAGCCCTCGGCCTTTTCCAGCGCCAACTGCCGTGGCTGCGACTGTGGGAGGCCTCCAAGCAACAAAGGCCCCCGAAGCGCCACAGCAGAAAATATGCAAGCTGTGAGATCTGTAAAAATGACCATTCATGAGGCCTTTAGCAGCATTTATAGGGACTTGGTAAGAATTGGCCCATAGAAAGGGACTAAAGCATGGTCCTTCGCTGGTGTGCTTGACAGACGCACTCACACAGACACTCGTTTGTGTGCAAACATGCATGCCGACCCTCGTAAACCCCTGGGCACATGCACATGCTGTTGTGCGCACACACACACACACACACACACACAGGCGCACGTCATAAACTGTTTGCCTCCTGAGAGCCTGGTGTTTGACTTGGCAGTTCTGTCCTTTTCCTCAGCCTCTCTCTCTCTCTCAGCTCAAAGGGGTGGGTCCCAAACGAGCCTGACCTCGGTGCTATTGGCAGACAATGCATCGGCCGTCCAGTCTACCCACCGCCTGCAGCCACTCTGCTTTCAGATGATGCTCTGAGTGACAGCCGTGTCACCGACTGCCACCTAACCACACATGCATCACATCTCCCATGAGAGATGACTGAGGGGGAAAAAACAAGGCCATAGCCAGCTTTGTAATGAAAGGTGGAGTAGTGGACACAGCCGATGAGCGCAGGCTGCTGTGCCTTAGCTGAACGCGAATAACATTCAAAGTTTCTACGCAGGAATTGGATTGTAACTGTGTCTGCCTTGTTTAGTAATATGGATAAACACTGGGTCTCCAGTTTATTGAGTATACCTGCTTTGTACCAACCCTAATTGATCATTTTATCAGAAACACCTGCGATATACTGTGGGATCCAAATGTTTGAGGCTACTAGTGAAAATGCTTCTATTTTGCATTTATTATAATACATTTTTCCCAATTTATATAAGCAATTCCAATTTAAATAAAGCACAACTCATTGGGTAAAAAGCACAATCCTCAGTAATTAAAACAATGAGCAGCGAATAGTAAATTGTGTTTTATCTATATAAATTTGAACACAGTGCAAAAACACAAACTTTTATCTTCTACCTTTGGTTTTATTGTACGTCCATTCCGAAAGAGTCAGGAGAGGAGCATGTTCACCACTGTGTTACAAAACCTGTCCTTTTAATAGCACTTAATCATCGTTTGGGGAATGAAGGCAACAAATGATCCAGAATGTTTTGCCACTTTTCTGTTATTCAAGTCTTCAGCTGTGCAAGTGTACAGTTGTTTGGATTTTGAGCTTGTATTTTTTTAGTGGGAGGCAGGTCTGGAGTGCAGACAGGCCAGTTTAGTACCCACGCTCTCTGATTATGCAACCATGCTGTTGTACCACATAAAGAAAGTGTCTTGATGTTGAAATCAGCATGGATGTCCCTGAAAAAGACGGAGTCTAGAAGGCAGCATATGTTGCTCCAAAATGCAGTTTTTAGTGCAAATTACCAAGTTACAGTGGTAGCAGTCTGGATGGTCTTTTTCTCCTTTGGCCAGCTGAACGTGACATGTATTATTTCCATGAACAATCTGAAAGGTTCACTCATAAGACCATAATTTACGTTTCATTGTGCAGCGGTCTGTTTCAAATCAGCTCAAGCACAAAGAAGTCGTGTTTCTGGATGTTGTTGATAAATGGCTTCTTCTGTGCTCAGCACAGTCATAACGTGAATTTGTGCGGATGCAGCGACAAATGGTGTTTATTAAATACAGCTTGTCAAAGTAATCCTGAGCCCCTGTGGTCATATTCATCACAGAAATGCTTTTAATGCAGTACCATCTGAGAGATCGAAGGTCAAAGGCATTTAGTGGTGCTTTTTGTCATTAGCCATTTAAGCATAGACATTTCCCGTCTCAATCTTTTGATGATATTATGTCTTGCATTTGCTTTTTTGGGGGAATGTTGCTCATACATTATTGGATTATTTGTTGACACATTTATTTGGCAAAGTGGCCTCAACTCATTCTTGCTCATAAAGCACCAGGCTTTTCCAGGATGTTTTTTTTTGTTCCATTTTTTTTAACATTTTGCAGTGTTTCTAGTCTTAAAATACTGTCCCAACTCATGTGAAATGTGTTGCAAGCATCAATTTTAGAATCAGCTATTTACATAAATTTCAGATTTTTTTTAGTATTTGGTATGTCCCCCTTTCACTTTGATGCCAGCATGCATTGTAACCAGCATTGCATTAACTTGATCTTTGTCTTTTCTGGAATTCTGTGAAGCTGTTTTGTCTTTTCTGGAATTCTGTGAAGCTGCTTTGTGACAACATCACTTGTAAAAAGTGCTACAAATTAAATTGATTTGATTTCATTTGATAGGTCACAAATTTGCTTAAATTGAATAGTCACCAGAAATATATTTTGTTTTTTTTCAAAATTTGAAAACTTGTAGGTGCACTTGACTTGAACTTATCTGTATTTGTCAGCCTCCTACAACTTCATCCGTCACTAAAATTGTGGTTGGATAGTGTAGTGGGTAACACCTCTGCCTTCTCCACTGTAGACTGGGGTTCAATCCCCACCTGCGTAACCACCCTACTCTACTCCTTGGGCAAGACTCTTAACACCACCTTCACCTCCCTGTGTAAAGCAATCAAATTGTAAGTCGCTCTGGATAAGAGCATCAGCCAAATGCCGTAAATGTAAATGTAAAATAGAACCATCTTAGGGCCACTGCTGACCAAGTATTATTGAGTAATGGGACATTCTCAGTGAAATGGTATACCTGATAAAATGGTAGAAGATAGACATACTTCATAAATTGGCAATTCAGTGTTTGTTTTAATTGTACTATGATGTCTTTTGACCAACCCATAGGACACTTCTAGTACCACTGAGGTTGATATAGCAATTAAGTACTAAACTCAAGAAAAGATGGAATTGAAAAGAGAGACAGTGTTCATGCAGAGGATCTGGGATGGTAAGAACCATCGTCAGATGTTCATTGGGCTGTGCTATTGGTTAGGCCTTCAGGTGCTGGACAGAAGGCCTTTCACCTTAGATTAGCTTATAACGAAACTGGGAGTGACCACATTTTGAATACCAGTGGAACTAATTTTATGTTAAAGAACATATCTAGACCTTCTGGAAATCTGAGATACATCACAGAATTTGAATGAGTGTTATAGCCTGATCAGGTTTCAGTCAGTTACTAGAAATGGAAAACAGCAACCACAGGGCTCTTTACTGAGACACTGTGAAATTGCTACCTTACTGTCTGCTAAAAGCTTCAGATAAAAAGCTGGTCTTTAACAAGCTTCAAATATCCCTGTATCCCATATGGCAGAAATTAAACTGAATATGTTTTTCCCTTATTTTTTTAATAGTCGTGGCTCACTACTGAAACACTTTTTAAAGCACATTTCAACATTCAGTGCTGGTGTGTGATGATATGACAAGAGGACAAAATGTGTTTTCCTCAAGCAAGTACTGCCACAAACATGATAGTTGTTCCTTAAAATAAACCTTATAACTCTATAACTCCATACTAATTTATTTCTGACAAAGAAAACATGGATATTTATTGGAAACACTTTGAAAAGTTAGGTATCCACAAACATTTGGCGTAATTCTTATGTGTCACAACAGTTGAAGCACAATTGCAACCAGGCCTCGAATGCATGAAAATGCAAAAACAAGAATAAAATCTGAAAATCTGTGGTGTAGTAACAGAGCTTCATGCCACAAGGCATTGATTTAACCTTGAGCAGACCCCTTTTTTTGCCTTTTAAATTTGAAATGGGATATAATAATTTCCAAAGGCAGTTTTTTGGAAACAGAAGAAGCGGCAGCAGTAACGTCAAAAGCAGTCAGTAATGGCAAACAGTGGATCATAATGTGAAACAACAACATTGGCTCTCTCTTCTTTTCTTTCTTCTTGCTTTTTTGCCTTTGTTTCTTCTGACATTTGTAGAGCTCCCCCTCCTAATGTGCTTATTACAATAAGAGATTTTATGGCTTTAATTAGTTATCATGCATCCCTGTTTCAGAGCTGGAAAGCATTTAAAAAACTATGGGAACAAGGCTGTCATACCTCTGAGTGCTTCTCTGATGTCATCTGTGGTGAGATCACCTGATTGGGTAAGCTTTGATGTTTGTCAGATGGTTTTAAGGTTTGTAATTGTGGGGCTGCATTTAAGAGGGAAAGACTAGGCTAGCACCTCAGAACTGATGGGAATGATTAATGTCCTGATGGAATGATGGAAAGTGGAGATCATTGTTTTCAAGGCAAACCCTTGCACAGACAACCTTTACTTCTTCTCTTGGTACACTATATCGCCAAGTGTTCAGTCACCCATCCAAATAATTGAATTCAAGTGTTCCAATCACTTCCATGGCCACAGGTGTATAAAGCCGAGCCCCTCGGCCTGCAGACTGCTTCTACAGACATTAGTGAAAGAATGGGTCACTCTCAGGAGCTCAGTGAGTTCCAGTGTGGTACCGTGATCGGACGCCACCTGTGCAGCAAGTCCAGCCGTGAAATTTCCTCACTACTAAATATTCCACAGACATGAGCTTCATGGAATGGGTTTCCATGGCCGAGCAGCTGCATCCAAGCCTTACATCACCAAGTGCAAAGCAAAGCGTGGAATGCAGTGGAGTAAAGCGCTGCCACTGGACTCTAGAGCAGTGGAGATGAGTTCTCTGGAGTGACCAATCACGCTTCTCCGTCTGGAAATCCAATGGACGAGTCTGGGTTTGGCGGTTGCCAGGAGACGGTACTTGTCTGACTGCATTGTGCCGAGTGTAAAGTTTGGTGGAGGGGGGATCATGGTGTGGGGGTGTTTTTCAGGAGTTGGGCTCGGCCCCTTAGTTCCAGTGAAAGGAACTCTTAAAGTTTCAGCACCAAGAGATTTTGGACAATTTCATGCTCCCAACTTTGTGGGAACAGTTTGGGGACGGCCCCTTCCTGCTCCAACATGACTGCCCACCAGTGCACAAAGCAGGTCCATAAAGACACGGATGAGCCAGTTTGGTGTGGAAGAACTCGACTGGCCTGCACAGAGTCCTGACCTCAACCCCATAGAACCCCTTTGGGATGAATTAGAGCGGAGACTGTGAGCCAGGCCTTCTCGTCCAACATCAGTGTCTGACCTCACAAATGCGCTTCTGGAATAACGGTCAAAAATTCCCATAAACACTCCTAACCCTTGTAGAAAGCCTTCCCAGAAGAGCTGAAGCTGTTATAGCTGCAAAGGGTGGGCTGACATCATATTAAACCCTATGGATTAAGAATGGGGTGTCACTCAAGTGCATATGTGTGTGAAGCCAGACAACCGAATACTTTTGGCAATATAGTCCATATTTAGAGTGTTTGGCTTTGCCCCTCATGGCATGTTCTTTACATGTCAAAGAAAATGTGACAACATCATTGATAAATCTTCTTCTTTCGGCTGCTCCCTTTAAGGGGTCGCCACAGCGGATCATCTGCCTCCATCTTGCCCTATCCACTGCCTCCTCTACTTTCACACCAACCATCTCCATGTCCACCTTCACTACATCCATAAACCTTCTCTGAGGTCTACCTCTTCTCCTTCTACCCGGCAGCTCCATCTCCAACATTCTTTGCCCAATATCTCCACTATTCCTCCTCAACACATGTCCAAACCATCTCAACCTGGCCTCTCTGGCTTTATCTCCAAACTGCTCCACCTTCACCGTCCCTCTGATCTGCTCATTTCTAATCTTGTCCATCCTGGTCACTCCCAACGAAAATCTCAGCATCTTCATCTCCGCCACCTCCAGCTCAGCCTCCTGTCTTTTAGACAGAGCCACAGTCTCCAAACCGTACATCATAGCAGGACGCACTGCTGTCTTGTAGACCTTCCCTTTCACTCTTGCTGCTATCCTTCTGTCACACATCAGCCCTGACACCCGTCTCCACCCACTCCATCCTGCCTGCACCCTCTTCTTCACCTCTTTTCTACACTGTCCATTGCTCTGGATGGTTGACCCAAGATATTTGAAGTCATCCACCTTTACGACCTCTACTCCTTGCATCTTCACCTTTCCACCTTCCTCCCTCTCATTCACACACATGTATTCCGTCTTGTCTCTACTGACCTTCATTCCTCTCCTCTCCAGTGCAAACCTCCACCTCTCCAGATTCTCTTCCACCTGCTCTCTACTCTCACCACAGATTACAATATCATCTGCAAACATCATGGTCCATGGAGCCTCCTGCCTGACCTCATCTGTCAACCTGTCCATCACCATTGCAAACAAGAAGGGGCTCAAAGCTGATCCCTGATGTAACCCCACCTTCACCTTGAAACCATTTGTCACTCCAACTGCACACCTCACCACTGTCTCACTATCCTCATACATGTCCTGCACCACCCTAACATACTTTTCAGCTACACCTGACTTCCTCATACAGTACCACAGTTCCTCTCTTGGCACCCTATCATCTGCCTTCTCTAGATCCACAAAGACACAATGCAGCTCCTTCTGACCTTCTCTGTACTTCTCTACCAACACTCTCAACGCAAAAATTGCATCAGTGGTGCTCTTTCTGGGCATGAAACCAAACTGCTGCTCACTGATCTGGACCTCTCGCCTTAGCCTTGCTTCAACAACTCTTTCCCACAGCTTCATGGTGTGGCTCATCAACTTTATACCTCTGTAGTTACTGCAGCTCTGCACATCACCCTTGTTCTTAAAAATGGGGACCAGTCCACTGCTTCTCCACTCATCAGGCGTCCTCTCACTCTCCAGGAGTTTGTTAAACAACCTGGTTAAAAAGTCCACTGCCTTCTCTCCTAAACATCTCCATACCTCCACAGGTCTGTCATCTGGACCGACTGCCTTTCCATTCTTCATCCTTTTTAAAGCTGCCCTCACTTCCACCTTACTAATTCTCTGCACTTCCTGATCCACTATCTCTCCTTCCGTTGTCCTCCTCTCTCTCTCGTTTTCCTCATTCATTAGTTCTTCAAAGTCCTCCTTCCATCTACTCATCACTCTCTGTTCACTCACTAGTACATTTCCCTCTCTATCCTTTATCAGCCTAACCTGCTGTACATCCTTTCCAGCTCTATCTCTCTGTTTAGCCAAGCGATACAAGTCCTTTACTCCTTCTTTACTGTCCAGCCTCTCATACAGCTCATCATAGGCCTGAGCCTTTGCCTTTGCCACCATTCTTTTCGCTATGCGACTAGCCTCACAGCACTCCTGCCTACTTCCTTCATCTCTCTGGTTATCCCACTTTTTCTTAGCTGCCTTCTTCTTCTGAATGCTCTCCTGGACTTCCTCATTCCACCACCAACTTTCCTTGTCTTCTTTCCTCTGACCAGATGAAACACCCAACACATTCTTGCCAGTTTCTCTCACCACCTTAGCTGTAGTTTCCCAGTCCTCAGGTAGCTCCTCACTGCCCCCAAGGGCCTGTTGCAATTTTCCCCTGAACTGCCTGCAACCATCCTCCTCCTTCAGCTTCCACCATCTAATCTTTGGCTCTGTCTTCACTCTCTTCCTCTTCTTTGTTTCTAACCTCATTCTACAGACAACCACCCTATGCTGCCTTGCTACACTTTCCCCTGGTGCCACTTTACAATCTCCAATCTCCTTTAGGTGGCATCTCCTGCTAAGGATATAATCCTTATCATCATTGATAAATCACATCATTAAATATACTGCTGTGGGTTCACCTTATATGTTCTTTACCATTATTATTTATTAAATATGTAGTTTGTCTGATTGCTTTCCCTTGTTTGAGTGTTCACTTCTCTGCCGTGTTAAAAATAGCATTGGCGTCACAACCCAATTTCATCATCCAACTCAGAAGGACGTTAATGTGGTGCCTCCTGATTGGAAGCTCTTTTTCATGTAAACCACTTGAAAGCAAAAGAAATAGTATTTGTACTCAAATATCTTGTGGTCTTGACAGTATTTATACTTGGATGTGCCTTGGTTTTAGCCATTGGACTCAAATTTAGTCTTTGGTCTTGACTAAAACCAACTAATGTGTACAAAAATATTTTTATTTGTATTTTCTTTCTTTTATCTGTCACCAGCATGGACTGACAATTCAGAGCCAAATTGTTGCATCTGTCTGTGTTTGATTCACCTAATTGGCAGAACCGATGTTGAATGCCAGGAAACTCAGATTGCTGATGTATAATAAACTGAAAAACAGAAAAAAACTTTCTGACTAAAAAAGATCATTGATGCTCTTTTCTAAATGTTCAGTCCAACTCATTTGTCTTTGTAAGGTAATGTGTTTGTAAGACGAGGCGTTATAGAGGTATAGCTTTAAAACTACTCCACCAAACAGTTTAAGTTTCTTTAAGCTGGTCTTGAAGACAAGTGGAGTTTTCGGGTCTTGATCTTGCTTTGGTTTTGGCCCTGTTTAGGTTCGGCCTTGCCTGTGTCTCGACTAGTCATTACCTTTGTTTTGGAGTTGACAAAGGTGATATATACTAAAGCCCTACTTAGAAGAAAAGAGGCTGAAATAGGCTTTTTTCAAGGGTATTAAAGAAATTGTATAGTCAAAAAAGTGAAGCGCCACCAATTAAGCAAGTAGACACGTGCTAGACCCAAACAGGCCCCTGCTATAAGCTTCCATTGACATGTTTAGTGTTGGGTAGTAACCAAATATGTTACATCGTTATATAAACAGGCTATAAAATGGTACATTTTAATGTTTCACATTACTAAAATTAGGTAGACGGAGTCGAGGTCCGGTGTGTCCATCCATCCATTTTCCAAGCCGCTTCTCCGTCAGGGTCGCTGGAGCCTATCCCAGCAGTCTTCGGGCGAAAGGCACGATACACCCTGGACAGGTCGCCAGTCCATCACAGGGCAGACACACAGACAGTCACTCACACACTCACACCTAGGGGCAATTTAGCATGTCCAATTGGCCTGACTGCATGTCTTTGGGAGGAAACCGGAGAACCCGGAGGAAACCCACGCAGACACGGGGAGAACATGCAAACTCCACACAGAGAGGACCCCGGTCACCCGGCCGGGGAATCGAACCCAGGCCCTCCTCGCTGTGAGGCGACAGCGCTACCCACCACGCCACCATGCCGCCCGGTCCGGTGTGTGTTGTGTTTAAAGTTTTGTTCTTTCTCTCTCCGATTGTGTGGATGGTTGTGAATCTCACTATTATGATATTCCTGGGATGTAATGCTCCTGACTGGCCTACATCTTTGGCATAGTCTTAACAATGAAATGTCAGTTATAAAAAATCGTTTTGTCTCATTTGACTAGTTTAAAGATGTCTTGTTGAGATGCGCTTCAACTTATCTTTATTTAATGTTGATTTAAAAGCACAAGTAATCCAGAATTAACAAAAAAAGTCAATCAGGTTAAATTACTTTAACCCCTTCATTGGCCAGGGCTCGCCAGTGCGCCCAAAGTTTTATTGCACACTTCTGTAACTTATGAATAGCTTGACTAGTTTGCATTGATGTCCCTGCAGTTGTTGAATAATAAGCCTTCATCCATCCATCCATCCATTTTCTAAGCCGCTACTCCATCAGGGTCATGGGGGGGGGGGGGGGGGGGGGGGGTTGGGGGCTGGAGCCTATCCCAGCAGTCTTCGGGCAGAAGGCAGGATACACCCTGGACAGGTCACCCGTCCATCACAGGGCAGACAGACAGACACAGACAGTCACTCACACCCAGGGGCACTTTATCATGTCCAATTGTCCTGACTGCATGTCTTTGGACTGTGGGAGGAAACCAGAGAACCCAGAGGAACCCCACGCAGACACAGGGAGAACATGCAAACTCCACACAGAGAGGACCCCGGTCACCCGGCCGGGGAATCGAACCCAGGCCCCCACTTGCTGTGAGGCGACAGCGCTACCTACCACGCCACCATGCCGCCCAATAATAAGCCTTAGTATATTAATATTAAGGTTAAAATCAGTGCCTGAATACATTGTTAAAGTAGCTCTGCCAGCCCTGGCCATGTTCTCATGTTCAGTTCGCTTTAAAGGGTTTGAATACCTTTGATAGGCTACATGCTTCGCGGTTCAGCGCTCAAGTGGAGATGCCTCCGCCTGTTACCTCACTGGCTGCATTGTGTTGGTGTACACCAGCGCGCACACACCGCGCTAGACCTGTGGAAATGGAGCGTGAATGACTTCATACGCCTGTCTGAGCTCTCATGCCTTGGCTTTCGACACAGGCCCACGAGATAAACTTGTCCGTTAGGTTTACTTCTTGTTGTTTAGACATTGTTGTTATAACACAATCAGCGTGCACCCTGTGTGCGATGCATGGTGACTGATTTGAGCCACATGTTTATTCTCATGTTCTTGGCCACGCTTGACTGTGGCTTTTGAATTCCAAAGACGCACCCACTTAATTCTTTTTCATCAATAATCGACGTTTCCTTCCAGTTCCCAAAGACGTGCGTGCTGCCTCGTCCTCAATATTCATAATGCACAGGCAGGCAGAGAGGCTGAACTGACGGCCTTTCTCACTGTCTTCAGAGCTATCTGCACAGGCAGGACTGGGAACTCCCCACTGTGTCCCGTCCGGGAATAACTCATCAGTATTCCCTGTTGTCTGTGTTCTAGATCATTCATATTCTAGTCATTTCTGGTCTTTCTTTCTTCTCTGTTTGGCTGTAATTGCTGTTGTAGGTAGTGGCATAACTGGCAATTTTGGAATAATTCTGTGTGTGTGTGTTTTTTTTTTTTTTCCCAGCTGTTTGAGCTGCTTATATGACAAAATAATCCCAATCCCATTTCACCCATTTGGCCCTACCAATTAGATCTTACCCCTCCTTTATGCGCATTCATGCCTAGGGGTAGGGTTTCTTGATTTTTGTTGAGATAGAGAGGTAGGGCAAGGTTTTAGGACTATATGGCCTTCCCAGTGGAGGTTGTTTTTTGGAGGCACACTATAAACGAGTGTTATGAGAAAAAGGAAAAAAACTTAGAAGTATTTTCCAGAGGTGGAAACAAGTAACAAGTCTCAAGTCTTCATACCCAAGTCCTGAGTCAAGTCCCAAGTCGAGATAGTCGAGTCTCAGTTCAAGTCCAGAGTCAATACAGGTGAGCCTCAAGTCAAGTCCCAAGTCAAAAGTCCTAATCTTCGAGTCCTAAACAAGTCAATCTGCATTCTTCTGCTAATTTAAGGCCATAACACTGAATAATGGTCACAGTACTATAATCTTTTATTGACAGCAGCATGTTAGCTGTGTGACTGTATTACTGTCTGATTATTATCATTACAGGCTTCAAATGAAAGTTAGATCAGCCAAATAAAAACAACTGATAGATTGAGTTAAATTTAGTTTTTATTTATTTATTTTTCGTTTCCTCCTTAAATGGTGCAGCAGTTATGTTCCAGCTCCTCCCTGCTGCACCATTTAAGGTGGAACTGAAAATTCAAATAAATATCCAATGGATAACAAGTCAACTTCAGCCTCTTGGTGGATGTCACGTCTGCTTTACCTGCAGAAGTGGTCAAATAGAGAGAGCTGTTTCTTTTGTTTTGCCACTATGAGGAAAATGGTCAGTTCACCTGGTGAGTTTCTCCAGTAAGACTGGAGTTTAAGTGCACTGGGTGCATTGACGCTGTTGATGCTTCGCTTGTTTCCAGCTCTAATGCTTCTCTCGTCTGCCGAAGTAAAACAAGTCGAGTCTAAAGTCATCAGACTTGTTTTTTCGAGTCAGGCTTGAGTCCAAGTTCTATGACTCGAGTCCACACCTCTGGTATTTTCTCTGTTTAAAAATGACGACAACCTTCGTTTTGTCTTACTTTAATGTTTACTGTCGTTCCAATGTATTATGGTCCTTTTCAAGCTGACATCAGCTTGAAACCACAGAAGAATTAGAGGTGGGCAATAATAAAAAACATGTTGCACAGCAGCATTGCTCTGTCTGATCCACTCAGACCAGCACAACACACACTAACACACCACCACCACGTCAGTGTTACTGCAGTGCTGAGAACGACCCACCACCCAAACAGTCCCTGCTCTGTGGGGGTCCATGGGGGTCCTGACCACTGAAGAACAGGGTAACAGAGTATCAGAGAAACAGATGGACTACAGTCTGTAACTGTAGAACTACAGAGTGGAATTGAACGGTCAGTGGAGCTGATAAAGTGGACAGTGAGCGTAGAAACAAGGAGGTGGTCATCATGTTACGTCTGATTGGTGTATAAACATCTATTCAACCTACAGCAGTTTAGCCCTGCCAACTTGTAAGCAGTGTTTCAGCTCTGAGTGCTTTTCATATAAGACACAATACATGACAGCCAATCAGAACAAAGCTCCTTCAGCTAGTTTCAGTCTTAAGTCTGAGGGATAAATAGATAGTTATGAAATGGCTGCGTTAAAATGAATCACGGATTTTTTTATACATAAAATCACACAAAACATATAGTTGGACTTTACAGAGAAAACTAGAAACAGTAAAACTATAGTACCTTTTAAGCTGCAACAAAGCGCCGGTTTTGAATGAACTGTTTCTCTTATTTCACTGAAAACAAATGCATTTACACGTATCCAGCTATTCGGGCTACAGCGGTTTAGCCCCGCCCTTTCAGGCTGAAGACGTTTGTTCAGTTGCTTGTTAACACAAATAGCTAATCAGCCAATCACACGGCTGCAGCTCACTGCATTTAGGCGTGTAGAGGTGGTCAAGACGACTAGCTGAAGTGCAGACCGAGCATCAGAACGGGGAAGAAAGGGGATTTAAGGGGCTTTGAACGTGGCGTGGTTGTTGGTGCCAGACGGGCTGGTCTGAGTATTTCAGAAACTGCTGATCTGCTGGGATTTTCACGCACAACCATCTCTAGGGTTTACAGAGAACGGTCAGAGAAAGAGGAAACATCCAGTGAGCGGTCAGTTGTGTGGATGAAAATGCCTTGTTGATGTGAGAGGTCAGAGGAGAACGGGCAGACTGGTTCCAGATGATAGAAAGGCAGCAGGAACTCAAATAACCAACCAGAATCTCTGAGGAACGTTTCCAACACCTTGTTGAAAGTCTGACATGAAGAATTAAGACAGTTCTGAAGGCGAAAGGGGGTCCAGACTTTTACTAGCAAGGTGCATCTAATAAAGTGGCCAGTGTGTGTATGGCAGCCAATCATAAAATAGCTCATTTACATATGTATCATATATTTTAAAGGCACGGTGACAAAAACAGCCTGTACATAAAAGCACACAAATAATATAAGCATGCGTCAGGATATAAACATAAATGTGAAATATATGAAAAATGTAGAATATGAGCCTTTTCTACTACAAATGTGTTCTTTAGTGAGAAACTGAGTAAAGGAATGTTTTTATCAATCAGACACTATGAATCTGCCTAGCGTTATCCCATCTTACCTGATGTCCAATAACCGAACCCACGCTGTTGAATGTGTGGTATATGAATATCGTTGAGCTCTGCAGTTTTCGGAGGCTCGCTATATGAAGGTGGAGAAAAAAAAAGGAGGTTTTAAAAAATGAGCTGCCACACTGCTATTTCAAGCCTCTGTGGCTGCAATAACATGTGATTTGGAAGGGGGAACTCGACCGGATCAAATGTTCCTAGCAGAAGGGGATGGTGTTGGGGGAGAATTGTCTGTATAGTGTCAGGAATGGCCTCAACACCTCAACCACCAGATAAGCCCACACAGGCTCTGCCCACAACTTTGTCACCCAGGCACTTTGCTAGTGTGCATCCGGCTTGGATAACTGAAGACGAATGGGGCTACGGTCAGTTTACAGCAACCAGTAAACAACTAGAGCCTTCGGAACGTACCTGCAGTATTTCTATCATGGAAAAAATCAACACTGTTTTTGTTTTCTGTACAAACAGACATAATGGAGTTAGAGCGCAATTACTACAGGCTTGCGTCATTGAGTCCACCAGTTCTCAAAAGAAAAAAAGCTGGAGTCACTCTCAGGGGAAAAAAAACCCGAAAAGGCCTCATGATGCTAATCGCACAGTCAGATTTGTTTATCGTGCTGTGGAGGTGACTGCCACGCAAATGAAACTCTGGCAAACAGCTTGGGCTTTTTTTTATGGGTCTTTAAAGTTCATTAAAATCCTAGACATATACAGATGTTGACTTTCCTCTTTAAGAAGGGGTGAGTGCAGACTTGAAGTGTAAATAGAAGGAAATTAATTAAAAGTCGGGGCGGGTTGGCTCCGAAGCCGGCGTACACGATTTTCAAACATGCCAAGTTCAGAATGGATCAGGCACAGGTGATCAGTCATAATTCGCTGCTTTTTGACAGCTCATATACAGTTACAGGAGCTCCGACTTGAGGAATGGAGACAAATTGGGCGAAATCTTAAAAAGGTAAACACCGAAGGGTCTTTTCCGAGATGTTTTTGTTTTGGAAGGCGCGCCTCGCTCCACAGACTGAGCTGTATTTTCTGTAAACGGAGGGTTTCGGAACAGCTTGTATTTGGACTGGCACCTGAAAGGAAGGAAGCTTTAGCAGTGAAACAGTGGCTAGCCAGGCCGGTGCCTCGGACATTAGTGCGCGCCTGTTTCGGCCCGTTTCATATAACGGATTGGGCACCACGCAAAAATATGGCCGGCCTAATTACTGACGTCATCGTGGGATATGTTCTCTGTAAACGTCTCTTTTGACGCTTCAGCTGGAATCCACCTTCCTCTGGAGCCTGCCTGCTTTCTTCCTTCACGAAACAGCCACACTTAGACTTTTAAAAGAAAAGGCTTCTTTGGAGCGATGACACTTTTGGCTCCCTTCGGGTTCCCCCCCCCTCTTTCTTCACAGAACCGTTGTTATTTATGATGTAGTTGATGTTCCGTGCTGTGAACCTCCTTATAATGTAAAGGTTTTGTTCACTTTTTCTGTTTTTTGTCCTGGAGCAGTGGGTCTAAGCCAAGAACTATTTAGGACACTTTACTTTTAAGAATTTTTCAGCCTTAAATGCAAAAACGATGTGGTCAATATCCTCTTTCAAATAAATGGAAAGTGATAAAAGACATCATATGGCTTTTGTTATGCTTTCCTATAATGTAGGGAAATCACTGTGATGCATTTGTACGTTTGAAATAAACTCTGATTGCACAGTTTAGCCAAAGAATAATGTGTATGTGTGTGTATATATATATATATTTCAGCATAATCCACATGGCTGGAATAAACTATCAGATAAGGCCTCCAGATTGTGAGAGCGTCTGATAGACTCAGAAACATAACCACTCAAAATGCATTTATAGTCCGTTTAAAAAGCCTGTCCCACTGAAAAGCTTTCTAATTGGCTGCTCAGGAGAGATTGCGGGCTGGCCGACTTCATGAAGGCCAGAAACGGTTTGTTTAAAGCAGCTGAATCCAAGCGTGCAAAGCAGCCTGGTGAAATTGCAGGCGCTCTGTAAGGCGATACGGCCGCAGAGCCCTGTCCACGGGGCTGGAGTTTACACAGAATAAATACAAATAATGAAAAACTAAATAGCAGAGCCGGTCCCTATGTCACCATGCATTTATCTTGTACACCAGAGACCGGTTCTTGATAATGTTATCTGTGCCCCAGCTCGCCTGTCATCATCACATACATCTGAGGGAAACAAAAACAATTGCGAACGAACAGCACAGTATGTCTTTGGTGAATGGGGACAGAAAGTCATCTAAAATTCATGGAAACGTTATTTTCTTTCCTCTCCGTGTTCTAATGTGTGCATTCTGTGTTGTAACAGAGCAGATATTTTGTGGTCAGTACTTAGTGGGGTTGTCATGAACGTCACGTGACCAAAAGATGGGGTCTAAGGCATGTTTAAAACAGATCAGGTGATTAATATATACAAAAAGGTGGGACCAATTTTGGGACTCTAGGCCTTCTGGAAGTTCTACATACGTCATTGATTGCGAGTACGAGATTTAGGCTGACCAGTGCATTTGTCAGATGGACAGCTCTAGGCCACGGCTCTTCACTAAGTCACTGTAAGACTGCTACATACAAGAAATGATGTGTTTATGTATCTGTTATAAGCTTCAAATAAGACATGGAATGTCTTCTACAAGATTCAAGTGTCCACATTTCATCTAGAAGAGGACTAACAAGACATCAGAAACCCTAAGAGCGCTAGCAGGATTCATCATTATGGTAGAATCTCGTTTTTGGGCACGCCCTGAAGGCCTAGTGGTCTATGGTATACATGACAGTCCATCTTGGTGAACATCTTGTTGTGAGTGAAAACGTCTCATTAGAGAAAGACCAAGACTTTTGCGAACGACGTGTAAAGCTCATAGGACCTCCCTGCCTCTCCCTCATCTCACTGAAGTAAAGGAGCGTTTTGGTTCAGACTGCTTTTTGAATGGCGCGCAATCCAGAACAGCCAATCAGAACAAAGCATATTTGCATATATCAGCTCTAAAGACACGAATGAACAGCCTGTTTTATGAGCTCAAAATGTGGTCATGTAATGAGGAATTCTGTTTTTTGGTACACAGAGCCACACACACTATTCAGGGGCTTCAGGAGGAAGACAAATGTAGAATATGAGTCTTTCAATTAAAAGTAATTAGTGATAAATTAAATAAAAGATTGTTTTTTTTATCATTCATAGCGTACGGGTAAAAATGCCTAGTTCACTATGTAAGATTACCTCGGGATGCTGCAACTATCCATGGCTGGGAGTGGATAGTTGGGTGAGTAGGACAGCCCACCCTCTCCCTCATCACTCAGGGAGATGATGACCAATGCAGATGTCTATTAGCTGACATAATAGTATTGGCAGTTAGTGTTCTCCTCCAAGCGCATTGAGCTGTCCAGTTTCGTGGTACCAGTGACAGATGTTTGCAGCACTCTGAGGAGGCATATGCTGGCCTTCACTCTCCCAGCTTGGTGACATCATTTGGGGGGAGATCCAGGTAGTGGGTGGGCTTTAGCCATAGCTGAATTTTATGGGGGAAGGTAAAAATTGATTGAATTGATTCTTTATCAGTGGCAGATCAAAACGTTTTCTTCTTCCCCACTAACTGCATCGCCCACTGTTCAAACAGCATGAGCGCTAGTCCCTCTGGCTCCTTCTTCTTCCGAGCGTCAGTTCTGGCTCCTTTCGTCCTCATTACATGCCTGTAGTGTAGGGCTAATCAGCTTGTGTATGCAGAGAGCAGTGTGGGTTTCAGCTCTTGCCGATCCTTCCACAGCGCACATGTGGCAAAGCAGATCCCTGCCAGAGCGTGTCAGTGTGAAATCCACGACCCCACAGCTGCTCCCCATCCTGACGGGCTGTTTGGACAGGGGGCACATGCTGAAGCATCTCAGGAGGATTTGTCATGGCTTTTCAAGAATCATTGACTTGGTTTATTCTCATCTTGTCTCCTGGCAAGGAAAAAAGAAAACAACGTTTCTCTTCTCTTCTTCGTCATACTGGTAGCGGAGCTCTGTGATTGATTTCCAGTGCCTTGTCGACTCATCGTTCTTCCAAACGCAGCCACAGCAACATCACACTCAGTGAAGCTGACAGAATCATCCTACTGACGCGGCTTGCGAAAGTTTATAACAGTCAGTTCAGCTCCAAAGCTCGAAAGTAAACAGACCCAAAGACTTTAATTATCAGTGTTAGTGCAGAAGATTGGCCAGCGTCACTCGGAGTCACGTACGCTGCCCGTCAAAAGTTTGGGGACATCTGGCTTTTCAAAATGATGTGAATGCAAGTGAGCCTGGCAGTTTGCAGTGACTTAATATTTTAACCATTAAAGGGGGATTCAAATAATTGTCCATAGAGAAATAGATAAGACGTAGACATGTGATGTGAAAGGATCTGTTTCAGAGAAACGTACAGAGTCAGAATTGTTCACAGTGTGGCACTAAAAACCAGCCATCCATCCATCCATTTTCTAAGCCGCTTCTCCGTCAGGGTTGCGGGGGGGGGGGGGGTGTCCCAGCAGTCGTCGGGCGGAAGGTAGGATACATCCTGGACAGGTCGCCAGTCCATCGCAGGGCCTAAAAACCAGCCACTGGAGGCTTTTAAGGCCTCCTGATAAAAGGTATTTCACAGAAAGTTGTGACAGATGCCCAGTTTTACCATCATTAATATTACATATAAAAACACATTCTGGATACTAGATAAACCAACCATATTATATATATATATATGAAGCGCAGCTGAAGTTACAAAATGCAAGGACTCCAAATCCCCAACACTTGTACAACATATAAGACAGAAATGTGACTCCATGTCCTGACAGGATAGAAAAACAAACCTGCATTGTACAAAATATCATTCCTCCCCCAAGGATTTGATTTCCTGATAGACACACGCTGCGGGTTGAAGGTTCCTCTCTTATTTGTCCCCTCTCTAAATATTGCTACTATTTCTGGCGTGTTGGTTCTTTTGGTAACACGATTTAAAGCCTGGTGATAAATCATGGAATACATTCATGAGGCTTTAGTTATTTGGTTCATCACTTGCCACCTTAAGTGCTTCCTAAAACAGCTTGATACCAACGAGGCATGTTTTTGTGTCCAAGAGTAAAATGTCAGGGTTCATGTTTAAAAGCTGCCCTTCTGCTACCCTGAATAAATAACTAATAAAAATAAGCTCTCAGCGTATTCTACAGGATTGAGAAGAGCTGTCTAATCGTGAAAACATTGCTGGGTGCGCTGTTGGACTCAACATTACAGCAGGGAGGAGAGTGAGTGAATAAAGAGAACTTTAAAGGGGGATTATAGAGTAACTTTATAGCAATGGTGATGGACAAGGTCAGCACAGAGATAAAGCAGACACATTTTACTGAATTTTCACATTGCAGAAATGTCCTGTGTCCACAGTCGTCCACCGGTGTCCTTGCTCTGCGCATTACTGCTGTAAGGCAACCCTGGACAAGTGAATGCAGTACTGTGAAAAAGGCAGAAACCGCCACATTATTTATTTCTAGTTCCAGGCCAAACGTGCAAACTATTCATTTGAATTGAATTCTCGCAAAAAGCAGAAAATTCAAGCAGCCTCTGAGACTGAGCTTTGGGTGGCATGGAATAATAAACTAGCAAATCTCCTCAACAGATTAGAAACTGTAATAAGAGCAAAAGGTCTACAGACTAAATACGGAGAAATATTTTTGATTAGTCAGGTTTGGTAACTGCTTTTTTTGAATGGATATTGATCTTATTGTATGTTCATTCTTAAAGCTATGCAGCCGTCCAGCTGACCACTTATAGCTCTAGTCATCATGAAAAATCATTTCTTCATTTTTACAGCGTATTTTGAAACCTAGAGAACACTGGCATCATATCAGAATCATTTTATGCACGTAAAGGCAAAAAAAAACGTTTTATTTTACTGAGAGCAGATGCATTTTTGACCAATAGTGTGTGCATGCAGTTCTGGGAAAGTTTGGATACCCTCTGTGAAATTATGTGGAAATTCTTTTAAGTAAAAATAAAAAATAAAAAAAACACAGTTTTAAAACTCATAGATAAAGTACGAAAACAACTTCCAAGGGTGAACGAAATGCCGCTGAGTGGGATTCACGTCAGAAATACTGGCCTTCCCTTTGTAAAGATTTACAGCCACTCTGATGCAGTCTAAGGTTTAAGTTTCGGTCTTGCCGGCGCAGAATGTCTCCAGTGTGGGTATTTAAGGTGATTTGTAGCTCCATTCTAATCAGAAACCTTAATATAGTGCAGGTCAGTGTACACATATACTTTAATTTGTATATTTGCAGTACTGAAACCAAAGGAGTCGCTTACAGTAATTAGCCATGGTGAGTATTTCATGATGTACTTGTACCAACAGCGTACACTAATGAAGCGTCTGCTCACTACTGTTCATTTATTTTATTGGTGCATTGTAATGAAACTCACATGGCCAGTGTTTACATTTGCCATAAATTCGACTTTATGTCTAATTAGAGATAGCTTAGTGAAAAGCACCTATAGTTATTCTTCATGGTTGAGTCTCTATTATGCTTTTACATTACTACAGTATATTATATGGCTATATTATACTACCCTATTAGATTATAGCTTCATTGGAGGCAATTGTTTTAACATGCTATCCCAATACTGATTATTATATTACACTGTTATACTGCTGTATTCATGAATATGAAATATTCTACTGCATTGGGATATTACATCTCGATAGTGTATGTAAAAAGAAATGCTCATTAAGATTTAGAATAAGGGGATGATTTAATATGATATACAAAGATCAAACACCACCCTTAATTTATTTTATTAGATTAATTTATTTAATTTAAGAAAATGCAGCCAAATTCTAGGACTGAGCTGGGAGGTGTGGAAACATGTCCTCTGGCTTTCATACAGAGCTGTATTTCTAGTATAAATACAACCCCATTTCCAAAAAAGTTGGGACGCTGTGCAGAATGTGAATAAAGATGGAATACAATGATGTGCAAATCACGTAAACCATATTTTTAATAATGAAAATAATACAAATACAACATATTAAACACGTTAAAACTGAGAAATTATTATTATTATTTTTTAAAATATTCACCCATTTTGAATTTGATGCCAACAACATGGTCCAAAAAAGTTGGGACGGGGGCTGATAAAGTTATGTAATGCTTAAAAAAGCACCTGGTGGTTAATCAGCAACAGGTCAGTAACATGGGTAGGTATGAAAAAGCATCCCAGGGATGCTGAGCCTTTCAGAGGTGAAGATGAGGAAGGCACCACTCTGTGAAAGACTGCACCATCAAATAGAGCAACAATTCAAGAAGAACGCAGAATATCATTAAAGACTCAGAGAATCTGGAGAAATCTCTGTCTGTGAGGGACGAGGCTGAACACCAGTATCTGCTGGCCATGATCTTTGGGCCCTCAGGCAGCACTGCATTAAAAACAGACATGATTCTGTAGTGGAAATCACTGCATGGGCTCAGAAACACTTCTGAAAACCACTGACTGTGAACACAGTTCATCACTGCATCCACAAACGCTGTTAAACTCTAAAACACAAAGAAGAACCCAAATATAAACAGGATCCAGAAACGCTGCCACCTTCTCTGGGCCTGGGCTCATTTAAAATGGACTGAGGGGAGGTGGAAAAGTGTCCGGCGGTCCGACGAATCAACATCTGAAATTCTTTAGGAAATCATGGACACTGAGTCCTCCGGGCTGAAGACCACTCAGCTTGTTATCAGTGCCCAGTTCTAAAGCTAGTATTCATGATGGTTTAGGGGTCATTAGTGCTCATGGCCTGGGTGACGTGCTCATCTGTGAAGGTTCCATTAAAGCTGAATGATATAAACATGTTTAAGCAACATCTGCTGCCGTCCAGACGACGTCTTCTTCAGGGAAGATCTTGATTATTTCAGCAAGACGATGTAAAACCACATTCTGACTGTATTACAGCAGCACTGCTCCATTGTAAAAGACTCCAGGCTCCAAACTGACCTGCCTGCAGTCCAGACCTGTCACCACTGAAAACAAACAAGAATGAGAAAATATTTCACTTTCTAAATAAAAGCAGTGCCTCCTCAGTTCCCAAAAAAGAAGAGGTGATGAAACACAGTGGTAAACGCCCCCGTCCCAACTTTTCTAGAACGTGTTGCTGTCATCAAGTTTAAAATGGGCCTATATTCATTAAAAAAACCTAAAATTTCTCAGTTTCAACATTTGCTATGTTGTCTGTAGTATTTTCCTTTTGAAAACATAGTTTCCATGATTTGCATATCATTGCATTCTATTTTTATTTATATTCACAGTGTTTTTTCGGAAATGGGGTTGTAGTAGAATTATTAATATAGTAATATAATAGTGCTCATTATTCAGTACTACCTAGTAAAATCAGTGAAACATCCTGAGAGAACCAATAATTCCAGCCAGAATCATATCTATGTGTCTTTTAGGCCAAACAGTAGTTCTTTGTCCCTTTCCAGATCCTGTAATAGTCTGTGGATATGATTGGACTTAAAAGCGTTAATTTCCTACAGATAAATCAGGGCTCAGCTGCGTTCATCTGCATCAGAAAAGCTGCTGACCCTCCATTTCCTTTCTACTGTTAAGAAGTCAAAGGTTCTAGGACAGCTCAAGATAAGTGTCCTGGCCTGTGAATGGAGGGCCAAAAGCGAGAGTCCTCCGGTATTGTTTGGAGAGTCATTTATCTTGAGGAGGGACAATATCCCATTCATTGTTGTCTATATGAAACCCCCTCAAAAAAGTGAAGTTCAGATTTGAGGGAGCTGCTGCGGGGGGCCTCCACTGCCACAGGTCAGATTGAATGGGTGGGGAGGGTGAAGGGGGTCCAGGCTGGGGAGGAAGTGGATGTGTCCGGGGCCAAATGAGGTCATTCCCCCCTCAGTGATATGAACAAAGCAGCGGAAGTCTAGAAGCTGCAGAACATGGGATCCCTGTGAACTGTCTGGCTTCTTTCATTGCTTTGAATGTAATCATACCTAGATGTCTAGATAAAAGGCTATTATTTGACCCAAAACTGTACTCCCTAGATAACGGACTACACAACGCTAAACATATGTTTGCTTAAAGGCGAAATTAAATGGTTAAGTTGTAAACAAAGTCATTTAGAGTGGTTTGATGTTAAAAAACATTGTTCTTGAGAATCGTACTAAACCAAAATAGTTCCCTGTGGTGGTGATAGGAACCAGGCGTCCGCCTCTAAAAGTTCTCACACAGAAAGTTATGAAGTTATGAAATCGTTATGAAAATGCTGCTTTATACCCATTGCATTGTTTGAGGATCGGTTTTGGCCTAAAAAAGTATTTTTTTTTTTAATAATTTGGCGGAGAGGTACATGCAGGGTCTCAAGAAAACCCAAATTTCTCTCTCAAACTCTAATTTACCACTTTTACCATCATCAACATTACATATAGAACTCAAAAGACTTGTCTAGGTTCACTAGTTATTTTCGATAGTATATAAAATGTTGATATTCGCGTTGTAGACATTGTGGCTTTTGGTTCCTGTCACCACCACTGTGAAGACATCTGAGTCATTCAGCTTCTCCACAATAATTTCAATCTGACTGGCTCTGTTTGCATCTAAACAAACGCATTATGTGGAAATTAATCAATAGAATTCCTCTTTAGCCTTTGTAGGTCTCTTATAATGTATACAAAATATCAATTTTATTTAGTTTTCACTATTTTCGACTAACAGCTCATCGAAACAGGCGGAGAAATTCTGTCAAAAGCGCAGATTCTAAACTTCTGATGACACCTGTGCAATACCAGGTATGAACATGAAAGAATTGAATCCAAGTCTACTCTGAAATAGCAAACATACACATTGTGAGATGGGAGGATGTTCGCTGTGGGATAGTGGAGTGAAAATAACTCATTTTAAAGCTTTAGTAACTTTCAAAGAGCAATATTTAATACATTACTATTAGTGTTGGACAATCATGTCATCTCTAATTGAAGCAAATAAAAGAATCAGAAAGGAAATATATAATATATAAATATATAAATCAGAGTGTAAATCAGTTCTAAACGTGCTTATTTATATTATAACGTAAGTTCGTGTATGGACATAAATAAGTATATGATACTTGTACATGATAAATGTCTTTGAAGACTTTATTTTCACAGCTTAGTTCCTATGTTTGGCGTGTTAACAGTATTTACATACTACATCAAATCTTTACTCCCGAAGAAGTGAGGAAAGCTCGGTTTTCCACATTACGGGCTCTTTAAGAAAGGTGGTCAGTTGCGGTCCAGGCCGGTTGCAAAACTGCGTGGAGCTTGACCCACGGTGGACAGAAAGATCCTGGCTTTAATATAAAGCTAACACATGATCTGTGGCTGAATGATGAGTTACTTTCTCCATGCCTGGAAAGCTCAGAAGAACTGAGAGCATGAGTCACTAAATCAGCCTGAGTCAACCGAACAGCTACAGCCATACATCACTGCATTTCAACACTATTCATCTGTCTTTCGGTGGGTTTTGTGCGACTGCAGCTGGAAAACAGGGGGAACGTCTTGCATCCGTAAATGTGAAATCTAGTCATGAAAAAATATACATACGTGTGCACGAGGAGAAAACAGTGTCTTGTAGCTTTTACCCCTCTAAACGGTTCAGGCTTCCACGCCGCAATCATATCATTTTAAAATAGCTCATCCAGTTTGCATTGTCACTCAATAATATACGTTTAGAATATAATAACCCTGGGAATTCATGCATGTCTGGAAGGTAGTGCACTCAAATGTTTGTGCAAGACAGAGCAAAGCTCTGAGTGTTTGCTGTGTAATCATGCATTACCATATAAGTTAAATCACCAGGTGCTATAACTTAGTAATGCGTTTAATCTGTCAGCTCAATAAGAGGCTTGCTTGTTAAGAGCAAACATGCGATCCTCTCCTGCTCTCTAAAATAGCTTAGGGTGTTTTTGCTCTGGTTTGGTGGAGATGGAAAAGGGAAGACCTCCACCCCTCTACTACATCCTGAGGCCTTAACGTTGCATTTCTAAAACCGTTTTGTTGATGTTTCGCTGTTAAATAAATCTCGAAGCGCGAGCCAAGGGAGGAGGAGATGAATTAGGTGACATGCTGTTTACCCGCCGACAGGTAGGGCCTTTAATTATGCCCCCTTATTACAGAGGAAGGATGAGGAGTACAGCTTGGTGAGCTGCAAAAGTTTGCATCCTTAATTATAGAGCAGGCAGGTAATTTTATCTTTGCCGACTCATTCGTTGACTTAATGCTAGGAAATTGCTAATTTCACGCTGAAATTTTGTAAACGTTGTACCTCGTCCCATTAGAGGCAAATAGTTTGATTATAGGAAGGGCATAGTGAGGTCTTTTTCAGCCACGAAGATGGGAGGTTTTCCTTGCTTTCTTCCTGCTTAGTGTGCTGGAGAAGGAACAAGCAGACTCCGATCTAAGAAGCCATTCATAAGCCAATCAAGAACGTGACATTCTGTTAAGAGATGACTGGCAGCATATAGACCAAAACTAGACGTATATATTTTTATAGTCTCAAACTGTGAGAGTGAGAGTTCAACGCTGAGCAAAAGCGCTGCACAGAGCCGTTTTGTGATTCAGCTTCGGGGGACCCGTCGTGAGAGGCCAAAGACATGTTGTAAGAAATAAAGAGAGTTTCGCCTTTATTTAAACGTTTGACAGTGAGCTCTTTCGAGTAGCTGCTTTTGTCCTTTCTCGATCGGTCAGTAGCTGTGAACTTCCCCACAGAGGTTCTTCAGAGAGCTCCAAGACTCTGCCCATCAGCCAAGAAGAAACTCTGGCTCCGGAGCCAACATCTCAATCCGGAGCCATGAGTCAATATTTGACCACCGGGAGGCTTTTGTTTGCTTTCTCACTATCGCCAGCCGCTCAATTAGGCTTAAATGGATTTGTCACAAATGCCAAACACTTTATGCTTTGGTTGTCTGCTGCATGCACAGGCCTGCTGTTGGCGAGATTGCACGGAGGATGTGAAAAAGGTCCTTCAGCTTGAGGGGGGAAAGTTTCCACTGTCTAATCGGCAGCGCGGCCCACGTTCAGATAATAGTCGAGGCCCTCCAGGCTCCAGAAACCGCACTTGGGTAAACTTTGAGGGAGTTGTGGAAGAATGCTCCATTGCACTCCAATCCGAAGAGGAAATGTAAAACACATGAGATGTGAAAAGTGAGCAATTACTCGTCTGAGGAGCAGACGGAGATGCTCGTTTCGTCTCGGCACCGGGTAACTGCGAGAAGACGTGGATTTATTTGGCTTTTGTAGGAACTGTTGGAGCCGTTTTGGAGAAAGTGCCGCAATCTTTTGTCTTGATTTCAGGCAGATCAGAGGTTTCTGCAGTGCAGTGCTGGGTCAGAACCTGCTTCTCCCAGTTTACACAGTTTGGAGCGTTCCCGTGTCCCCTGTAGTACCGTGCCAAGCCTCAAAGCCAACGTGAGGCTACGATGATCAATCAGACGTTCACCACGACCCTCTAAATCACTCAGCTTGATTTGATTAGAGCTTGGCTACGCTCAGCCCTCATCTGCAGTATTTCCAGATTCATCACACATTCCCTCCTTCAAACTTGATTAAATGTAATGAACAGGTACGACTCCTCAGAGCCCAAACTGCACAGAGCGCAGATCTAGGATCAGCCCTACTCATCCCTAAAATCAAATGCATTGGAATAGGAAAGATAAAAGCAGGCTAGCATATGTTTTGATTCCATCTTGTTAAGAAATAGAAGCTCAGAATCCACACTTGCATTTTATGACTGTGTCTTTGCTGAGACTCTTCATTTCAGGTTGGTCTCTCTCTCTCTCTCTCTCCCCGGAGCCAACTATGTCCGTTTTCCACAGAGGCCAGGCCAGGCCCCAAACCTGTAATCCGCTATCCAACTTCAAACACTGCACCCATTATACCAGAGACGGCTTGCCAGCATCATATTTTAAACCCGCTCAGATTTTAGTATGTTAGCATCCAAAAAATGCTGACTTTACAACCCATGATATTAATATTATAAGAACAACAAATTAGAGAGTAAACAGTGATTTGGAAATTCTTTCTCAGAGTGGTTTGCTTAAGGCCTATGATTAATGCGATGGTTGCCTTGCTGACACCTTCATTATGCAAAGGGGAAAACACAGGTCTCCCTGGCTGGATATGGAAGAATTCCTTTGCCAGTATTTGCCGGGAAGCACAAGTGAGAAAATTTAGTAAATGTACGGAGGCAGCAGATGAACATTCGTATGTCAGTAGGTAGACGTGTGGGTCAGACGGTGGCTGTGAGGCTGTACGTGCATGCTTACGGTGGAGTCTGTATGCAAAGTGGCTGTCAAAAGTTTGGGCACACTTCTCAAACTGTTTTAAATGAACAGGTAACTTCTATTAACTTAATGATTTAGGTTGTTGTAAACCAGTCCACTTTCTACATGGATGGAGCTTGGTGGGCAGGTCAGAGTGGCCCACTGCCAGCATTATAAAACCACAAACAAAAATATACAGTGGCCATATATATTCAGCCAGGATAGGGAGAATGGATGAAGCCTTGAAACCTGGCCAAAGCTGCCTACTGCCGGAGACATACATTTTATAGTATTCTAATCTAAATGATTTGCGGGAACTTAACACATTAATGTACAGAACTAGATTTGCAATAAACTAATGTATTAATTTTGCCAACTGCATGAGGATATAAGACCAAGTAAACCCCCAAAACTGTCCCCATCAGATAAATAGTAGTCAAAAATTTCATCTTTGAGAGAGAGAAGAAAATCAAGCTCCACTCTTGATTCAGATCGGAATAAAAAATCGGATGCTTCTGTCCATCCTCCCACTGTGAGAACACTGAGTATGAAAGGATGTGTAGCTGTCAAGAAGCCGTTACTGAGAAAAGAAAACAATCAAAAAGGAAGAAAATTTGCTACCAAGCAAAGAATCTGCTGGTGTTTCTCAGAGCAAGGGACTGACCACCTCAGAGTCCAGACCTCAGCATCTCAGAATGTGTGGGATTGTGTGGATTATGACAAGCTGGAAATGCAACCAACTTCTAGGATTGAAAACTGAAGGTGTGGAAAATGTCCTTGCAGGTTTCTTTGAAAACCAAGTCACTTAAAAAGGAATGAAAGCTGTTTCAAGGTGTGAGAGCAAAGTGTGGACATATTAAATATTTCGCTGTTGTAGCTTCTGCGTAATTTTTCTGTTAAATATGTTTTCTGCTTTATTCCATGATGTTTAAAAAATGTAATAACCGAACGGCTGTTTTGCATGAAAATGAATTAAATGAAAAATGTCAAATTATTATAAAGGCAAAATCTACTCATCATACCAAGGAAGGCGTTTTAGGCTGAATGTTGCAAAATATACCACAAATTATGGTAAATAGTTGTTATAAATGGCTGTTTTATGTCCTCTAACTAAGCCTTGTTTGAAAGGCAGTCGTAAAAATTCCTGAATAGTGAAATACTAATAATACTGAATGGATAAAAACAAATTCAGAAGGCAAGCGTACACTGATATATAATAAAACAACCTTAAAACAATCCGCTGTATACAGATATTTACCTGCAGACATAAAAACAACATGTGTGTGTGTGTGTATGTATGTGTGTGTGTGGGGGGGGGTATATACATAAATATGACCAGCAACTCATAAATGTAACACGCAGTAACAGCTGTGATATTGCGACACTGCAGCTCTGTTGTCAAACACAGTCTGAGTAATGTCCTTAACTTATATCAGCGCTCGTTTATCTTGTGCACTCAGTGGTCCTGCAGTTCAATGTTCTCCCTTCCAACTCCAGCCAGTCAGCCGTCGAGCAGCGGTTTGGCACATAATTGAACTATTTACAGAAAGACTTAGCAAGTCCAAATATTATTAAGTAAGTTTATTTTAGGAAGGCTTCCTTGTGGCTGCGAAGAAGAACAAAATCTTTGATTATCTGCCCTCATCCTAGCTGAAAATATATGGCTGCTATATATTTTTTTTGTTTGTGGTTTCAGATCTCTGGCAGTAAGCTGCCGTGACCTGGATACAAGGCTCCATCCATATAAAAATTGGACTGATGTGGACAATTAGTTCTGTATGTTTTCAGAAATGTCATCTAAATAGTGGAGGAGTGTTGGGGTTACAGCACGTCACACTCGAGCGGGTTACAGTCGTGATTTGTGTTGCGTCTTGATCGCTCTGAGGTTTTTAATGGCTACATTTTTCCATAAGCCGCCATAGACAGTGAAACCTTTACTAGGAATCACTCGTGCACCTCCAAGAGGTGTAGGACTGCGCAAGTTAAGATTAGGCTATTCAGTCATCGCTTATTTTTCCTTCCTTTAAGAAAATGACCTCACCTAACCCTTGATATGCTGACGGCAAAGCAGCCAAGGCCTAAGTGGAAATTACAGATGTTATGCAGCTTAAGGAAACGACATGTACAGTGAGTGATAAAGGTGTATGTTAGGGACTCTCCTTGCCGGGGAATGTGTGGTATGCAGCCGTGGGGGCGGTAATTTCATCAGTTTCGGTAAAGAACAAAGCTGTCTGTAGCTCGCTATCAGAGTAAGTGCTCTTGTGGTTCCTTTAATATGTGCTTGCTTGTAGCACGGGTAGCCAGATACTCAGCCCTGTGTAGACTACTGGGATGTCAGGCCAGAGATCACTCTCTGTCTTTCCCTTCCTCTCTCTTAGAGTCATGGTGTGATTTCCGTTTTCTTATGTCAACAAGCCCAAATGGGAAACTTAACGGCATGACAGGCATGATAATAAAATGATAGGCATGATAAAAAAAATAAAAGCCACTCATTTGGAATCTACCACCAGAGGGGTCACTCCAAGTCCCCCAGTAACATTTGATCAACTTTACCATGCAATGCTGGAGCTCTTTGAGTGCCACTGTGTTTCCTATCACTGTATAAAAGATGCACGAGGCTTCCTTTCTTGTTGGATGCACCGTGTTTTTTCCCAGCCACCGCATGAGCGTATTCAGAACAGGATTGTGATAAGTAAGCGCTTATTACCGGTTTGAGTAATGATGTTATGCAGCTGATCTTAGTTAAAATAGTTTGCGACGCAAATTGGATGTAAATCTACAAATGTTTGGCTTCTTTGTAGACGTCTGACATGTGCGTCTGACAGGGCCTGATAAAGTGTCCATTTTTTTATGGTCAGACTTTGACGAGTGATTTTTTGGTGTGTAGTAAATGCTTAAACTTTGTGCCTGGCATACCTTCTCTTTCCTCTTACAAGCACATTTATAGTTTAGAGTTGCACTCGCAAAAGCTGAAGATTTTTCAAGAGAAGCTGGGACTAAACGTTGCGTTGTGCGCGGTATGACGAGCAATTCCACAAATGACCATTTATAAAATGCCAGTTTGTCCCAGCTCCCAGTGCTTAGCAACAAAGCGATGTTAGAGCAGTTAACCTATATAGTAAGACTCCATGCATCATGCAGCAGCATGCATCCATGTGGGCTCAGGTTGAGTTTAGGTCTCAAATTTAGCAGCACCGTTCTGGCCTGATCAGCTCAGGCTTCAAGGTCACAAGTATAAGTTGGGTCCAGGCTTCGAATTTCATCGGCTTTGTCATATCACATTCTTCGCGTATCAAACAAATACAACAAGGACATTCAGTAATTACATTGTTAAAGGAAAAGAGTAGATAAAACGGCAGAAACTTACTTTTATGTCAATGTTATCAAAATTTTAACACATGGTCGTGTAAAATAGCTCCTTTATTGAACAACCAGGAGCACAATTACATCAGATCTTCCTCCTCTTGCCTCCTCACAGCTCTTTAGTCTGCCTATTCACATTGAAGTGACATGGAATGTTGTAACTGCGGACAGTCTGCAGCAGTTATTACAGTAAAAGATATGGGGAAACGATTAAATGTTGTACTGTTCCTGTCTGTCAGGAAGCAAATGTTTTATTCCAGCCTTCCAAAAGATCCAGACATCAAAAAGTAGCAGTTAAAGTTTATTTGTACGCACAGATAAAGATTTCAGTATGAACTTTGATGGTTTGTTGCCAAACATTTAAGCCTAGACTGCTTTTATCTCATGAAGGACTCGATCAGATGTAAAGGCACAACAACAAGAGTCTGATTATGTAAAAATTGGACACAGGTGATGTTTTATACATACTGTATTATCCATTTTTTCCGCTTTGAGAAGGATGATCCAAACTTGTACAAAGCCATATAGCATGTAGGTGTAACGTATCTATCTGTACCTCCTTCATAACCCTTTGACCCAGCCTGTCCTTTTATCAGGCCATTATCAGTCTGGCCCCGGCAATTACTACACCCAGTCATTTTTCGGCAGTATAACTACTCTCCTCATAAACTTTATCACATTCCTACCTCTTAATCGACTTATCAACCCCAACAGCCAGTCAGAATGGACGAGTACGATAAGAGGAATCAGGAATAGGAAGCATTAAGAGGTGGAGCCATCTTTAGAGAGCCAATAAAAAGGTCCATCTGGATCAGCAACGCCCTGACAAAGTTCTACTAGAAGAACTTGCTCGAAAGGTTATTGGTATATAGAAAGAAGGCCGCCAGTTTTGGGCTGTTGACGTTGTAAAGTCAGTGCTAAGGAGCGAACGTCTCATAGAGGTCAATGAGTTCAAGAGGCAAGTGCAAAGAGCACAAAGGCAGTGTTTACTGCTGCACTCCGGGTAAAGTTTACTTTTGGCTCATGGCACTTTCTACTACCATACAGAGAAGACCTTTCACATCGTCTCGATTACAGCTCTGCAGGATTGGCTCATAGCTGGTAATTCTCCCAGCAGTTTCGATGATCATCATACATTTGTACGTCCTTCTTATGAAGCATGAACTTATGAAACATCACTATAAGATTTCAGGAGATTCTTAGCAAACCCAAGTATCAGGTCATGCCGGGGTCCTCGTTCTGCTAAGTTTCTTTTTCTTTTTTTTTTTGCACTTTTCATTTCTTCTTGTCTGATGGTATCAGGCCGTTTATTAAAACTCATCCCGGCATGTTCATAAACTTCTTGAAATAGTAGCTCTTTGCAGACGACAGCTCGCGATGCCATCTACCTTTAATTTGGAGAGATGTCCACAGCCCGGCCTCCCAGGAAGCGGGCTAATTTGGCTCTGTCAGGGCAGGTGTAAGGTTACATGGCTCGGTTTGTTTGAGTCTGAGCCAAAATCTCAGTGCGAGGATGATAGGATCTGGCCATCCTGCTAGAGGGACACGGAGAGGGGGGTTTAGATCTGAGGAGCTCCTGTGGATCAGAAAAGGGAACGAGCCAGGCCGGGTCCTAATGATGAAACCATAATCCGCTGATCAAAGACGCTGGCATTCCAGGCTGACACCAGGTAGTCACCCTCTCAGGTCCACAAGCACCATCATCAGCACCAGCAGACGGGCTTTATGGGTAACTGAGACAGGGAAAAGGAGTTTTAGAGATGCACAGTCCCCCCCCCCCCCCCCCCCCACCCTCCGCTCACATATTAAATTAATAAATGTTGAAAAACCAAAATCAAATTTTTACGTAAATGTAAATTTTTATTCAATTATTTGTTTGCTTATTTGTTTGTTGTTCCCTAGACTGTCTTATAGCTGATCTCTCATCAGGAATAAAGTCCTTGCATCATTTATGTATTTCATTGTGCCTTATGATGCTTCTATGTCCGTCTTTAGTCACATAAAATATAAAATGATTTTAATGATTTTGTTTTATTTCATTTGCTTGTTTCATTTAATCGTTGATGCCTCTTTGCAAATCTCTAGTCAAATATAAACTCAATAAATGATATGAAACCAAAATTTAAATTTTATGGTAGTTTATTTCAGTCAATGCAAATTCTGTTGATTCTGTTTTTGTCTAAGAAATGAGTTTTTATTGTTTTGTATCTCTAGTCTCATAAATAAATCATGTGTAATTGAAATGAAAATGGTACGTCCAGCCAATACTAGCAAATACTTTTAATTTATTTATTTATTTATTTATTTTTATTTATATACTCCAGAAGCTCTCTGTGTCTCATTACTGACCTCTGCTCTAGTTAAAAATGCATTTTAATTTAAAAAAAAAATTTTGGTACAGTTCCAGGTTTTTCCAATTATTTAAATTAGTTTTATTTATTTTTTCATGCTTGTCACTTTGACGTAAACTCTGAAGCCTCATTGTCTTTATTTAGCTCATTATAAAAAACAAAATAACATTACACAAATGTTGTAAAACTTAATTTCAGATGTGCATGCTCGGTCAACTCGGCTGACGTAAGCCATTGTTTTTAGAGATTTTGGTTCTAGTGATTTATTTATTTTATTCAAATTTGCCGAGATACTTTCTGTAATGCCTCATTCGATAGTGCCAATGATTCTGAAGGGTTTGAGGGAAGCCAGTTGCAGTAATCATATATGCTGGAAATGTGTTTATGGACATAATAATTGCCCAACTCCCATCATGAGCTTGCAGACAAACTTATGATCAGTGGATGGTTTATCGCTATAATGCAGGTGTCTGGACAGGCTGTGTACACAAGTTGCTACATTACCAGCCCATAAAACTCACTGACATTAACTTGCTGTCATTCATTAATATATTAATTATGCGGTCCGGCTCGTAATGTTGATCTTTGAATCTTGTATGTTTACTGGCACAGTTAGCCCAGTGGAGAGGTGATGTGAGGAAGGCTTCAAGACCTTTTCATCCTGATTACTGCACAGCTTGGAAAAGGTGTGCATGCATTATAGTGCTTGCTACTGTGTTTCCTCAATGCTGTAGTCAAACCAAATCTATCCTTAACTTCCACCAGGTAAAGTTAGCACTGCTTCATCGTTCATCAGGACATCCAAACCAGATGAAGACCTTAGAGTCTTAGAGTTACAGTAGCTGCTCAGGCATCACCCATCGTCAAACACAGAAATGCTTCAGGTTGTAGCTTAGTCTCAGTTAACGCTCTTAAAGGTAAAGTTCTCTACATGGTTCCTGACTGGATGTACTGTTTTAGGAAAATCTAACATCAAAATGTTAGAGAACCATGACATTATGTGACGGTTCCTAATATGTTTTCATATTTTAATCACTCAGACTTAAACAGTCACTCTGAGCACTCTGTTTTGTGTACTATAGAAAAGCACCAGTGAACCTACACATGTCCTCTGAGTCTTGGTAAGTCATTTTAATGATGGTGGAATAATAGTAAATCTGAAATAAAACGTTTTCTTTAGGGACTGTTTTGCCTTAAAATACTGACCTGGCAGGGACGATACCATGAAGGTCGTTCAGCCAGGGCGAGGCTCTGCCATTGCACTTGGGTGGTGCTGACCCTTGGGAATTCCCCAAATGCGGGAATCTCGACTGCATAATTTCTGGTAGTGGGGGACTGCGTTCGCACTCTCCCCTGACAAACTTGCGTTACAACAACAGAACTAAGGGACAAGTCTCTGCAGTGAGGATTGCGGGTTGCGAGCGCAGCCATCGGCCTGTGTCTAGGGGGGTCAACTGCGAGTTGTGCAAGGTTTTCTACTTGGGGGCAGTCGTGGGCTGGAGGTTAGGGAACTGGCCCTGTGACCGGAAGGTCGCTCGTTTGATCCCCAGAGCTGGCAGCACATGACTGAGGTGTCCTTGAGCAAAACCCCTAACCCCCAGTTGCTCCCCAGGCGCCGTGGATTGGGCTGCCCACCGCTCCGGGCAAGTGTGCTCACTGCCCCCTAGTGTGTGTGCTCACTAGTGTGTATGTGGTGTTTCACTTCACGGACGGGTTAAATACGGAGGTGGAATTTCCTCGTTTGTGGAATTTAAAAAGTATCACTTAACTTAAAAAGCCCTGCAAATACATCTCTGACATAAACGAAAAAAAAACCAACCATTAAGCCCAAACCTCATTTTTCAAAACTATCATATAACAATGTCTAAGCCATCGGGTGGCTTCATAACTCTTATATGTAATTATTTTTATGAGGCAGCTTTTACAGGCATTAAACTCTTCAGACATCTGGTTCCTATCACCACCACTGTAAACAATTCTGGCTGTGCAAGTTTCTCTACAAAGGAGCATCTCACATCAAGGCACTCTGGACAATCGTGTTTGCATCTTAACCATGTAATTAAGATGCAATTAAAAAAAAAAACAGTGAAATTCATCTTTAAATAAAAATGTTTTCTTAGATATTTCATTATATTTTGCTGCAACATCTGGGAGCTAATATTTTAGCAGCTTATGACTTAGGTGTTAGGTGGTGTTGCAAATTAATTAATTAATTAATTAATTAAAATCGATGTGTCATTTTGAGACTATTGTTATAGCTATTAGTAAACATTCATCCATTTCTACTAAACAAATGATCTGAACTTTTGTCCATTTGACTAACGTTCGCACAGCCTGGCAAATGCCTCCTTCAGCTCATTTGACCTGCACACACTTTCAGAACTCCTAGAATGAATGAGTTCGACTGCAAATCAAAGACTACAATTAAATAACATTTTACTAATTAGTGAACATACAGTTAATAACCAATGCACCTGTTAATACACCATATAAATATATGTATACCACATTTCTAAGCCTGCATGCTTCTGTTTACTAGGTCACCATTAATCATTTGAAAACAGAAGCAGACTTTAAAGGTTAATTTCACCAATTTTTCAAAATTTCAGGAACATCGAGTCTTTGAGATGTAATTCCGATTGACGTTCATGGTTCATTATAGAAAATTTATAGAATTATTATAGAAATTATAGAGTCAGTTTCCATACAGTGATAGTGATGGGAACCAGGGATGTCTGAAATACATATATAGTCATTTTATTTACTATTTAAAACCTGTAAACCTACACGTCTTCTGAATTTTAATATTTAATGTTAAATAATGGTAAAATATTTATAAATCTGAAAAAATATGTTTTCATTGGAAACTATTTGGCATTAAAATTCACTGCATGTACGCTTCTGCCATGAATGGGATGAAATACATTTAAAGCCAAAATCTTATCATAAAACAATGTGTGAGACATCAGGCAGCGTATATCTAACCATATATCTTTCATTTCATATCTTCCTGTGAGCTTTCAGAGGCCTTCAACTTTTCAGACGTCTGGTTCCTATCACCACCACTGTGAAAAATTCTGACTTGGCAGATTTCTATAAAACGAACATTTACATCAAACCACTCTGAAAGGCCTTCTTTACACCCAAGTCAATTATGTCATTTTGAAAAATCAGTGGAGTTATCCTTTAAAATAAAGTGTTACCAGGTTTCCTCCCTTTTACTATTTTCCACATCTTGAATAGTAGTGAAGACATCAGATCTGTGAACCAGCACATTTGGAACTATACAGCGACTAAAACACATGCATCTTCTATTTTAGTTCATTTTTGTGTTTTATTAGTTTCTCTGTCCTTTTTGCCTCAACACAGCTTTACACACCCTCGGCATTTTCTCAGGTAGCTTCACTAGGAGCTTCTCTCAGAAGCATCTGTCCTCCTGAGGAGATGTTCCTACAAAACTGAAGATGATGCGCATGAGCCGAGATCTTGTTGTTTCTAAAAGCCATACGATTGTGTGCATTTTTAAAAACATGTATAGATATATAGATTTTTCGTTTTATTTATTTATTTATTTGGATATAACTTCAATTTCTCTTTTTCGTTTTTGGAACAAATTTCATTGCATTTAATTGTGTGTCCAGCTTTTGACTTGTAGTTTCTGACTGATGGTGAAATGACGTTTTGTTGATTTTCTAAGTGAAAATATGTTTACACACCTCTGCACATTTTAATGCACAATTACTGTTTTTGTTTGTTTGTTTGTTTGTCATTGCTTGTTTTATCATAACAAAAACTGTGGTCAATGCAAAAATGATGACTCATACATATATATATATATATATTAAATCAAATACATAGAAATCTAATTTTAATAAAGAAAATTTTAATTTGCGCAACAAAGAAAAATGTGATATTTAATTGTGCTCTCCGTAGAGGGCGTGTTTACTTATTTTCACTCATAAAATCAACAAAACATAACTTGACCAGACTGCTGGGATAGGCTCCAGCACCCCCCTGCGACCCTGACGGAGAAGCGGCTTAGAAAATGGATGGATGGATGGATGGATGGATGGATGGATGGATGGATGGATAGATGGATGGATGGATGGATGGGTAACTTGACCAGCTACGCTTAAACCTATGTGTACGAGTGCACTGTTCTTTTTCCAGTGTAGCCAGAATAAACGAAGATGGACAGAAGACAACGGACCAGCACCTGAGTAACAGTCAATTTCTTCGCTTTCATCCTTATGGTCTGCCTACAGCTGTCTGGGGTCTTCATGGGGAAATGGTCCATTCACGGAGAAGTTCTTTATGGAACCAGTGCAGCTCCTATTGGACTGCTCCAAGGAGTTCTGTTCTGCACCTTTATATTTGAGTAAACCAAATACATACTGCTCGACTAGACAGTGACCGCTGTAAACTCTGGGATGGTGTTTAGGTGCTTTCCCTAGCCCAGAGGTCCAAAAATGCCACTGTCTATTTAAAGCCCTATAGATGTGATAAGTTATGCAAATCTAGACTGTTTACTTGCCTTTCAGCACACTTATCTGCATCTGTGGTTGTAAGCTCAGCAATCTTTCCAGCTGAAACTGTCCGGGAAGGTGTTTTCCCTACAATGAAGGCCTTTTTGTTCAAAGAACGTAAAATGCACCTGCTGGTTAACACTCTTCCTGATAGCACTACGTGCACTCTGCTCCTCAGTGTCCTACAGTGTGAAAAGTGGCGGACAGTAACTGAGTAACTGAGTAACTGAGTAAATGTAATTAGTTTCTGTACTTTAGTATTTTTGGTGTATCTGTACTGAAGTTTCTCCGTTCTGGGCGTCTTTTTCCTTTCACTCCACTACATTTCAGAGTCTAATATCCGACTTTTCCCTCCTACATTTTGAGAAATCTGTCGTTCCTTTTGGTTTCTGTGTGTATAAAAACGTAACATGTCAAAACGAAAGAAGCGCAAAGCCAGAGCACCAATCAGGGCCCAGCGGTCACTTTGTTTAGAGCTGGTTTTGACCTGTCGGTCATACCGACCCAGTGCAGCACGCGGTTCAACGTCAGTGCAGCAGCGTAAAACTTTGGGAGAGTCTGTTCAACATAAATGATGAACTAACCTAACTTTGTGTAAATAGAGCACAATATAGAAATATGTCCACATATGCAGTCGAGACTGACGCGGCTTTTTTCTGAATTTCTACAAACACCATTTCATTTTATAGTAAATGAGTTTGGGCTGGTTTATGTTTATGAACAGACGCCTACAGATCAACATAGTAAAGGAGCTCATCTGTGATCCTGAGTTTAAAGCCAGTTTTTATTCAACTTAAACTTGGAACTAAGTTGTAAATAAATCTGAAACTGAAACTTTGCTTGTGTGTAAAAAGTGATTTCAGAGCCACTCGGTTCTCCCTGATGGAAACTGTTTACCTTCAGTGTTTTGTGCTTCTGATCATTTTAATAGACGTCAGCGTCACTAATTAATGACGTTCTATTAAAAGACTGGTTTACCAAGAGAGATGCTGGAGGACTTTCACCTGAAATGAGTTCATGAAGCCAGTCTGGTTATAAAAATGATAACAGGACATCAGAGCCAGAATTACTCTTTTAGTACTTTTACTTTATACTTAAGTACATTTGAAGGGAAATACTTTAGTACTTTTACTCAAGTGGAGGTCTAAAGGGAGGAGCTTCTACTTTTACTGGAGGAATATTTTACCTTGGGGGTCTCGACTTTAACTCCAGTACAGGGTTTGTGTACTTCGTCCACCACTGTGAAAAACACCTGCATGGTTCTGGGCTCGGATGTACAGTTGTAGGAGTTATAACTACAGATGGTGGAAGAGCTTTAAATACAGTGAAATTTAGATCATTTGTTCACACTAACACATCTCTTTCGCTGAAACGAACGGCAGATGCATTCAACAAAAAGTTACAAATAAATGTCTCGCTTGCAAAAGTCTGGATATACACACCAACATAATGATGACAGTGGTTACCTTAAAATGCTTGATTATTACTGACTAGTCTAAACAAGTAATAAAAGGAAATAAGTCTCATTAAATATATTTTAATAAAATAATTTAATGAGCATTTTAAAACCGTCATTGCACATTGCACAATAAACCTCCTTTGAAGAAAAAGATTTAAAATATCTTTTTAAATTATCTTTAACAATATTCACATACAGAAGAACGTTCCTGTTTTTTTTCATAAGATAAAATAAATGAAGTATACTGAAATTCAATTAAAATAAGCAATAATAAGAGCTGTTGTTAATAAGCATGTCCAGCTCTTACCCTGGGAGAGGGACAAGCACGCTGGTGGACCTTTCATGTTGGGCTTTGGGTCTATTTTATGATCTCAGAACTGAATTTTGCAGGTATCTTCATTCATATTGGTGTTGTCTCTGAGGGGACCTCAGTGATTCCACTTCTACTGACTCCTGTTTGAACTTGATTCACTGTTAAAGACTTTGCTTTCATTCGTCATTAAAAGTCTTCAACGCCTGTGAAACCATTGGCTCTCTGAGCTGATGTCTAGCCCCAGAAATAGTGTCTGCTACATTCAGCTTGGTCGTTTACATAAATTCATGTGGTTGGAAACAACAACACAGGACTGGTAGAGAAGCCGCGCTGGTTCACCTTTTATTAATACCTACATTTCAGCTTTGCTATAGAATTTTCTTTATAGTGATCAATTCGGTCCTCTGAACTGCTGTGCTGAGTCCGTGTCCGGACCGCGGTGGCATAGCTCCAAAGAATTTGGCACCTTTTTTCTGACTCCTTCTTCAAAAAAAAAAGTCTCTGCTGAGCCTCAGTTCAGTTTGGCTACTGCCTTCGGATGCACGTGGGAATAATATAAAAACTGACCACAGAGTGACTGCAGTCTAGAACATGTGAAGCCAGCTGCTGCATTTCCCATTGAAATGGTCAGCTCCCCCAGGTCATAGATTTTTCTTGCTGTACATGATGATAAGACCCCAGACAGCTGCAGGCAGACCAGAAGGGTGAAAGGCAACTCTTAAAAATTTTGTCAGAGTAAAGAAGCTGACTGTTACACAGGTGCTGGTCTGTTCTCTTCTGTCCGTCTACTTTTCTTCAGCTACACTGAAAAAAATAAGTGATGCGGTTGTATGCAAAAGTTTGAGCACTCCAGTTAAAAGACAAGTTTTGTTGATTTTCTAAGTGAAAATAGGTTCATGCTTCTTCTACGGAGAGACCATACTTGTCTGTGCACACATTCTATTTGCAAAGTCTAACATATTGGAATATATTGGAATATATATATATATAATAACTATAGTAACAATAATAACTATAGACGTATATAAGAGTCAGCGCATAAAAAAAGCTTGCTGAATTTCATTGATTGACATGCGTCCAGACGATTCTGCATTATGCATTGCTGTGCATTGACATTAAATAAAGGCGCTGTATTCTGTGGTCAGTGACAGTCCTAACAAAAGCCTGGCCTTTCAGAGCTCAGGGCCAGCTTTATATGGAGCTGTCAGGCAGTGTGAGGAGAGAACAAACCCCAACACACTCCACACCAGACTCACCACAGTACAAAAACAACACGTGCAGCTGTGTGTGTGTATGTAAGTCTGCATGAGTCTGTGTGTGTGTGTGTGTGTGTGTGTGTGTGTGTGTGTGTGTGTGTGTGTGTGTGTGTGTGTGTGTGCTGCACACACAGCACGGAGGACAGCCTTGCAGCTGTGGCTCTCTGATTGTGATATCAGTGCAGACAGGAGGTGTGTGTGTGTGTGTGTGCGTGTGTGTGTGCGTGCATGTGTGTGTTCCTGCACAGAAGACTCTTTATACTCTGCCTCTGTAACACAGCCCACCACTGCCAGAGATACAGACAAAAGTCAGCACTGGCACGCTGTCCGTCCTGTGATGTGTGTGTTCCAGCGCGAACGCAGAGGCTGTAAACAACTCTGGAAACAACCGCTGCACATTAAACATCATATCACACATTCTCTTGTTTGTCATCATCACAAACACAGCCTTGTTCGCTCTTTTTATGATAGTAAATATTTGCCGTCCTATAATGCACACTATTTGAATAAAGAGCAAAAGGCCAAGACGGAGGTGCTCCATGCAAATCTAGAAAGGTGATGCAGGCAATACTACAGCATGGAGTTCACTTCATCATCCCAAACAATGTGTTATTGTCTTTATGTGTCTTGGAACTCCTCTTCTTACATTTCATTTCATAATTTCTCACTTGTAGCTCGTTGAAGAAGAAAAAAAGGCAGGGGAATTCAGCTGACAGAGCAGATTGGAGACTCCACCTTGGTGATTGTAAGTAGATGATCTAGCATGGTTTTAATTTGATGGAAAGTTGTTGTGCATTTTATTTTTTAAAGTTTTTGGTTCTTGACAGTGAGATAAACACAAGTGGCAAAGGCAGACCTGCCAATGTGACTGTAGTTTGGAGTCATACATGTAGATCTTCCACAATCAAATATAACTGATTGCATTGTAAAACTGAAGCATGTAGGAGCAACACCCACTCTGCCAATGCAGTAGACTGTGCAAGCTTACAGAGGGGAGTGCCAAGTACTGAAGCACACAACACATAGAAATCACCTGTATCGCTCACTAGAGTTCCACACTAAATCTTGAAGCAACATCAACACGGGAGCCGTGCAGCCAGAGCTTCTAGAAATGAGCTTCCAAAGACTGGCAGCTGCACAGGATCTTAAGATCACTCTCTGCAATGCCAAACATCAGCTGGAGTGGTGTAAAGCATGTCGCCACTGGACTCTGGAGTAGTGGAAACGTGTTCGCTGGAGTGATAAATCACACTTCACTGTCTCATCAGTGAATCTAGGCTTGGCATTCAAAGACATTTCAGACAATTATCTGCTCTAACTTCATGGCAACACCTGAAGCTGAAGGCCCTTTCCTGTTTCAGCATGATCATGTCCCTGTGCACTAAAGTAAGACGTGCTTTAATGAGTAGAATTGAGGAACTCCAGTGGCCTGCATAGACCTTCAACCCCACTGACCAAAAGTGTGTGTTTGGTGCACCTCCATATTAATGCCTAAGGCTTTTTCACTTGTCCAACAAGCTAATGCAGGAGTGACGAACAGGTCTCCACAGACGTTTGGCCAAATAGTGTAGGGAGTCCAAAGGGTTGGTGTAGATATAAGTGAACTGACCTGAGCCCAATGGGTCCTGGAAAAATAATGTAGGTTTCAGGATGGGTTTTCAGGCTTTGGTGTTGGGCGTGGCTTTGATTTGTAATTTGTAGATTTGTTTTTAGCAAATCTCTTATGCATTATCTCTTTCACGTTCTCTAGTACAGTCCATGCCTTTGACAGAGCCTAGCTAACAGTCTGGCCAGCTGCATACAGTACACTGCTGTGGATGAGAGAATAAGAAAACTCACTAAAGAGGAACTCTTTAAAATTCCAAATGAGTGCGAGCCGCGTTCGGTTTGGGTTCAGGTTTCAAATTTAGTAGCACCAGTCAGGCAGAGATTGGGTTCAGAGCTCAGGACATGCTCTGCAGAGAAAGTTCCTAATTAAAATGATTCCACCTTCCGAGCTCATTTAAAGCTAAATATATTCTAGAGTATGAACAAAGGCCACAAATATCCTCAACTCTGGCTTCAGTAATTTGGCAGCTGACCAAGAAGTAGTTTCTAAATAAAAAATAGCCGAGTTTCTACATCTTCTGTTGGATAGTGAGGTCCAATTTTCATTTAACATGGAGGGCATGGCATTCATATAAATAATATCCCCAGAATCGAAACAGACACTTTAACATCCTCCATAATTGATTGTGTGTCTGAAATGAAAATCATGACCCATTTTTGGGCAGTCGTGGGGTGGAGGTCAGGGATCCAGCCTCGTGACCGGAAGGTCGCCGGTTCGATCCCCAGAGCCGACAGCACATGACTGAGGGGTCCTTGAGCAAGACACCTAACCCCCAACTGCTCCCCAGGCACTGTTGATAGGGCTGCCCACCACTCCGGGCAAGTGTGCTCACTGCCCCCTAGTGTGTGTGTCTTCACTAGTGTGTATGTGGTGTTTCACTTCACGGATGGGTTAAATGCAGAGGTGAAATTTCCCCGTTGTGGGACTAATAAGGGTCACTTAATCTTAATTTTTGTAGCAATAGCGTAAGGATGGCTCCTGATCATATTTGAAAAATGATCATTTATTGTTTAACCATGCTCCTAGATTCAGAAACACAGTCAGGCAGATTGCTAACATGCACATCTTCACAGAAGATTGTATGGGACCTAGTAAAACCGTGAACCTAGAGAACATTCAGAACTAATTTCAGATCTTGTAATGATTTCTGATGATGAAGCAGACTTACTACACCTTACTTACTATTCCACAGTGGAAGCTCAACTACAGAGAACTGCATCATCGGTATATAAATGTATCTTACAATCAGCTAAATTACCAGTTTCCAATAATACTATATTATTTATTTAAAGTATAAAATAAATGTTAAAGGACCTAAAACAGAACCCTGTGGTACACCATTACTTATACCTGAAAACTGAAACTTTTTTCATAGAGATGGATATTGATGTTTTTCCGGTAACAATGAGTGATTTATAGTATTGGACACCTTAATGAAAATCAATGAAGAGCAGCACCGGTGAGTTTACAGTGCAGTGAGGATAGAATATCATTCATAACCAGTGACACAGTGCTATGGAAAGGTCTAAAATTAGACTGATATGCGTTCAGCATGAAATAGCTACAGTGGTTAAACAACCTGAACTGACAAATAGATCTTTTTCATAGATCAACAGATTCAAAAAAGTTGAAACGATAGATAAAATGCCAATAAAAACAGAAAGCAGTGATTTTTATATCCTATTTGATCTTTACTTGAATGAAAACAGTTCAAAGCCAGATATACAGTGTTTTATCAAAGTTATTGCTTTTTGTAAATATAAGCAAATTCTGAAATTGATGCCTGCATCACATTCAAAACAGGTCAGGACACGACTGGGAACATCTTAAACGGGTGATATGTTTACGTTTGGATATAATGGAGCATCCAGGAAAGGTCAAGTCCTTATGGGCAGGGATGGGTCAAGGGCTCACTACTTAAAATATTAAAGCTATAAAAATGTTCCTCAAGGTCATATAACGATTGCAAGGTCATATACCAACAGCACCTAGAAACACTGCCTACTTCTCTGGGGTCAAGCTCATCTGAAGTGTATTGATGCACAGTACTTGTGTTGTGGTCCTTTTTGGAGCACCTTGTAGACATCCGTCCATCCATCCATCCATCCATCCATCCATCCATCCATCCATCCATGGGGGGGGTGCTGGAGCCTATCCCATTGGTCATCGGGCGGAAAGCAAAATTAATTAACTAAAACATCAAATATTATGGCTTGTATTTCTATCATATAAATATGATATATGTTCCTACAGTTATAGAGTGCCTGGTCAGTGTTTATGAGCTGCCAGCTTTTCAAGTGTGCATACCAACACTGAAGCAGTTGTCGGTCATCAAACCCAGCGCTAAGCTCCCTGTGTGCGAAGCTATGGTGGGAAAAGTCTCTGAAAAGGCTCGGACAGTCATGGCTGGCATGTGGGTTTGATCCCTCTGCCACTTTCATCTTCTCTGCTAATGTTTAGAGCACTGTTTACCCTGTGCATTTGGCCTAGCCTTTTGATGTGGACACCCACCCAACAGCTTTGCCAGAGAAGAAAGAGGCACACACGCATGCTTTCTAATTTAGATCAGCGGTGCCATGTGGTGGGACAGTTTGCCCAGGCTTCGTCAGTTGGTCCAGACACTTGCTTTATAGACCCCCTCATCCTAGAATCAAGTGCAAAGGAGCTAACTCAGACCTCCCCCAACATCCCTCCTCTACCCTGAACTACCACCCAGGCCACACCTGCTCTGACTGATGGTGAAAGCAGCTGAATTTTAGTGTGTTTTTAGGCAGATAGCTTTGGGCCAAGTTGACAGTCTGCGTCTCCACCACCGCCACTAGTGCAAGTTTTCCTGTGTTTTTTTCCCCCCTCTGAGGCTTGATGAGGATTAGCAGGCTGACGGGCTCTCTCTGAGGGGGCTTTACGAGATGTTTGCCTCATTCCTACTTGCCGCCTCACACACTCACCCTGCTCACACTGACAAATGACAGCTGCTCTCCAGCCTGATTGGAGCCTTGGGCATCCACTAATTAGCCACTGAATGGTTTTGTACTGTATGCAGTGGAATAGCTGACTATTACAAAAAGAGAGAGACTTTGCAGGAAAATGACATCTTATATAATTTAATATAAATATAATTTAATAGGCTGTGTGGCTTCTTCTACTGAACTTGTTCAAAATCAGAGTTGAAAACATTATTTCAGGCTTTCAACTAACTTGGACTGTCGACTAAAATCATACAAATATAATAGAAGTTTCTACAGTTACAGAGTGTCTGGATCCGTGTTTATGAACCGGCAGCTTTTCAAGTGTTTTTTTTTTTTTTTTTCGCCCATCAAACCCAGCGCTAAGCTGTCTGTGTATGAAGCTACGGTGGGAAAAATTAGATACTACTCTAATGATGTATTTACAACAGATTATCAACCTTGATCACCACAAGCCTTTTTGGATGTTCACCCTTGTTGTGAAAGTAAGGTAACACATCCTTCATGAAGAACACACCTCTGCACTAATTACTATGCAGTTACTGTTTATTTGCTGAATTTACCATAATGGATAAAAATTGAACATTAAATGAGGCCTGTGCATAAGTTAAAGAACAATTTGTACCGTATGATGAATTTGTCCAATAATTTTAATTCAGCAAATATATAGAAATTGTGCACTAAATGTAGCAAATTCCATAATTAAGTTCCCTGTTAAGGATAAACTTATTTGACCCAGTCTAGTCAAACCTTTGCATATGAATGTGTCTATGGAAAACATGGAGAAACTGTATTAAAGTATTAAAATATGGTTTAATGCTTCCAGTTTTAATCAGGTAAGATTCTGACACAGTGCCCCTTTATTTTAGTCCAGCTTCTATACTTCTGTACTTAGTAGCACTGAGTGAAATAGCAGTAGAAAGACAACCACTTAGTGAGTTAGGGTATGATACAGTGTTATGTCGAGGGGGAAGCATGTAAAGAGCGGGTTACACTGTAATTTGGAGGTCACAGGTGTGTCTGTGGATGAGGGGGGGCTCTGTCTTACTTGCCGTTCCAGCATTATTTTAGAGCCCCTTGAGTCCTCTAGCAGTAAAACTAACTAAGTGAGAGATTGAGAGCTATTTAAAAGCCATGACAAATTAGAACACATCCATATGGGTGCGAAATATTCAAATGGCTGATGGACTTGTCAGCTACAGTCCATCACATATGGCTAATGCTACTGTAGAGTCAGCCCAACACACACACACACACACACACACACACACACACACACACACACGCACACACACACACGCACATCTCCACCGGGAGCAGGAAAACACATTCAGTCATGCTGTCCAAACACTCCCACTCCCTCTCTGCACTCACGACTGTATCCTGCATCTGTCAACAGGTACAGTAACAGCTTCATAAATTTGCGTACTGATATAGTACAGTGGGCTGATGTGTAGGCCAGAAGACTGTAGTGAAATTCCTCCTCATGTTACTGTACCTTATCGCTCAGAAAAGAACAGATTTCCAGTAACAATCAGGGAATTCTTTTCTTACACGTTCATCAATAGCTTACCATGACCCCGCTTTGACCGTTTGTCTCTCATCACCGTACCTGTCACTCTAGGAGCTTTCCTGCCAAATTACACCCCAGATGGATGGCGCTTACATAAGCTTGAAGGCTTTTGGGCTGCAATCAAGTGGCTTAATACATCCACCGTCATCACTGTGCCCTCTACTGTGCCTTGAATGGAGTGTCAAGTCTAATTTCCACCGCTGAAGGCTGCAGAGCTGTCAGGGAGTGCCGTCCAGAGGAAGCTGGCTATTTAGTTCGTAATCAAATGGTGATACACAATAGACTTGGGAAGTCAATGTTCATACCCATCCATCCATCCATCAATCCATCCATCCATTCAGAGGTTTAGCATCTTTGTTTGGCATTCCACTCATCCATCCATCCTTCTTCCCAACAGTCTTCTCATGCAATCTCTTGCATGCTTCCCGTTGGTTTTGGATATGTCCTGTTGTCTGATGTGTTATTTAAAGTCATATTATTAAATAAATAAAAGAAAAACACAACTTCATCACTATGGTATATGGCGAAATGGTCAGTCTCGAACAAGTGTTCTTTTGAAATTGCTCTCCAACATTGATTATAATGACTCAAACCCACCCTAGAGAGATTATAACTGACCACAGTTTGTTTTCTAGCTGCTAAAAGGCCTGTGCTGGCTCGTGGGGCTTCACACTGATGTGTTATTGCAATGTAATTTGTAGACACTCCCTCAGCTTTCAGAGGTTACAGCAGTGCACTGTGGTCCCAAACCATATCTGCCATATCTTTGATTGGCTGTATCAGATACACTATTACTGTAGGGTGATTTTAAACGCAGGTTCTCCAAATCCAGCCCTGCCCAAAACAAACAAACAGACAAACAAACAATGGCATATTTCAGAATTTATTCTGGGCCACTACAGCCGGCTTTCAGTAGAGGGTTTGAATGACCCTGTAGAGCTTTGAGAGATATTCATTCTAAACGTGGAATCATTTGTGTTTTTGTATTGTTTCATTTCATGTTCTACTGTTTTAATGCCGTTTATATTATATCTCATATAAGGACAATGAGTTTTTTTCCCCAATTTTTCAAAGACCTATTTGATTTTGAATTTGAAGTTGAAAGATTTAAATTGTTACAAGTTTTTAAGTCACATAACTTTTTTTCAGTCACTACTGAAGCTCAAAGAGATTTAGTCCATAGGTGGATCCTTATTTTGGCCCCCCAGCATCCCTGGCCCTCAGGGCCACATGGTGGGCAATTAGATCTTGTTGTTTTTAAATGAATATGTCCCAAAGTTGGAAAATCTGTGTGGAATATCTGAATAACACTGAGAATTTTCAAATTAACCCCACTTTTTGTGTTTTAAGGAAAAATAATATGAATTTTTGCATTTATAACTTTCCACAGGTATTTGTTCTACACATATATTGGCTCAGTTAAGCTCAACATTGGCTTAAACTGTCAGTCACTGACTTTAGTCTAAAATCTAGCTCCACTAAAAGTCAGAAATGTGTTCTCAAGTCTGAGTCTGAACCGATTCAGAAGAATGATCCATATCTTTTTGTTAGTCTTTTAGTTTCTGTCTTTTGTTTTAAATTATTTTATTACATCTTTTATTATTAGAGCAAGTGTATCTAGCCTTTCTCATGAGGCCTTGATAGAGCGAACTACTACTACTGATTTTATTGTTTTAAAAGAAAGTCAAATATGCTTCATATCAAGTGTTTGTTCATCATGCAGACAAATATTGTAACAGGTAGGGCTGGTTCTAGTTTCTAGTGATGTGCTCAGCTGAAATCTGTTTGGGAAGCTTGCCTCAGCAGTGCCTGAGGTTTTTGAAAGTGCTTTGAAACCCACTTCCCACTAGCCTCCCATTTTTATTTTTTGGTACTGAATTGCAGTGAAATCCGCTAATAAGAGTGTATCTCCTCTAAAATCTACCGCAAATTCTTTTGTGATATTAAAAAATTCTTTTTTAACCTCTAGAATTCAACGATAACGCAGACCACAATGCAACCAAACAAGCTACGTAGAAAATCGCCACCCTTAGCTAACCAAACTTCTTTTTGTCACAAGACTAGATAATGTTTATTTTTACCACATATAATGTGGACACACACACACACACAGTGTTAGAAATGAAGGGACCATGCAGGGACATGACTCGTTCATCAAGGTACAAACAGTGTAAACGTTCCCTCAAAGGTGCAGCAGCGGTTTTAAGGTCCGGTTGTGAACCTTAAATACGTTTTTCCCAGTGGAAAAGTAGAAATTTGTATCTTTTAATAAACGAATGTTTTAAAACAGAGCCATGTAATAAAAGCCTGGAGGCGAGGCGAGGAGAGGCGAGGCGAGGCGAGTCGGGGTGTGTGGAGTCAGTACAGCTTAGAAAATATCATTTCAGTGGATTCTGGTTCAGTTATGTTCCCTGACTAAAGGTTCTGGGATGGACCCCTGAGTGTCCCACCCCAGTGACGAGAGCGTCGTACCTTTTTTTCTGAGTGCACGCACACAGTTAACTCTAGTTATGTGTAGACTTTGCATCGATGACGACTTCCGTTACATTGATGGCCTAACAACAGGCTTGTTTTTCAGTGCAACATTGCCCCTGTTTTCAGATCCACCTTCATGAGGCCTTGGATAGGTTCAAATTCTTCCCACTCAGTTTCTTACCACCTTTTAAAGTCTAGGTTCCCCACATTTAGCCCCAAATTTCTCATGGTTGTCCCCAGACTTTCTACAGAGTGAGTCAAAAGTCACAGGCCACCGTTTTATTTTATTTCATTTTTTAAGGCCCCACGATGCGGTGCTGAAGGTGGTGTTTGTTGCAGATTATCTGTTGCAGATTTTGTTTGTTGCACAACCTGTTTGAGATGACCCCAGAGATTAAAGTCGATAATAAAATAAAATAAAATAAAACAAAACGGTGTCCTGTGACTTTTGACTCACCCTGTAGTTATGAGATCACATCTGACTAGCATCCCACAAGCTTCGGTGTGCACGAGTGCCTAACCATTCAAACACTGATCTGAGCAGTGCACGCACACGCTTGTAAATGGGTCTTGACTTGGACACTAGTGTTTTCCTAGGACCATGTGTCCTTTAAACTTTAACCCCTTAAAATCCCAGGCTTATTACATACTAAGGCTCATTATTCAGTAACTACACAGTGTTAGAAATAAAGGTACAGCAGTGGCTTTAAGGTCTAACTGTGTACCTTAAATATTTCGCAGGTGAAAAGTATGTAGTTCTCCTTTTTCCTAACCTCATGTTTTAATCAGAACCAGAAAATAAAAATACTGGAGATGACGGGGTGCGTGGAGTCAGCACAACTTCAAAAATATAATTTACATGTATTATGGTACAGTTATGTTACCTGACTAAAGGTGTGCCTTTGAGGGAGCCACCCCAGTGACACGAGCGACACTGCCTGATTGACAATGCAGGGACTTCAGTGCAAACTGGTTGAGTTTCCTTAAGTTACAGAATTGTGTAAGAAAACTTTTGGCCTGCTTGGTGAACAGAGGGGTCGAAAAAGATTTCCCAGTTTTTTCCCCCCGAGTGATTTTTAGCAACCCAAAAGCACTTCTTCTGTGGCACTGCCCCAAAAAGAACCATTATGGTCTTTATTTTAAAGAGGGGTATCCGTTTATGAAACTGAGTAAAATTGACCCATGAGCGGCTTCAGGCAATGAGTGGGGTCTCTGTGTCCCCCCACAAACAGGAGTCGATGACCAAGCACAGGGGAGACAGCGGCAAGCCTCGCTGGGTGTGAGGTTTCCTCCAGAGTTGGAGGGCGTCTGTCTTGTTTGGACTACAAATTGCTGCTGGCTGATCTGGGATGTGGGAGTCTATTATGTTTCGAGCAGACGGCGTTGTTCAGGAATGGAACTGGGGGACTCGCACCTCGGCCCAGAAGAGGAAAAGGAGTAGTGAACATGTCAAATAATCGCTGATAATTACTGGAAGGCCACTGGATTTTACTAAGTGCAGCCCTGCGAAGGAGCCATTTGAGATGTTTTCATATTCAGTCAGGAAAAAAAGGGAGGGAGGGAGGGACGGAGGGAGGGAAGCAAAGAGGAGGGAGGGAGGGAGGGAGGGAGGGAGGGAGGGACGACTCATTTTCTTTAAGTCAACACCTATGTTTGAAAATAGGGTTGAGAACACGGTTTCCACCGAAGCATTTCTTCTCTTTCTAATCAAAAGGTCATTTGTGTCCACTGCCTGTTAGAGTGCTTCAGAAAGGACCCTTTGAACAAGATTTCTCCGTGTTATCCTAAAAGGGATTTCTCCTTTGAGTTGGGATAAACCCCTTAAACATTACTAGGAACTTTTCAGTAACTACTGTGAAGTTAATATGCAAGTTACAGCGCTGTGTGGAAGTTTCAGGCGTCTAAGCAAATGTTTAACCAGTTGACCTCAGCAGTGAGTTTATCACAATATACATTAGAATAAAGTCGTATTCATAATTCAAATAAACAGAAAAACAATAAACAGTAACAAGAATTTCTCGGGTCCATATTTTTCCTGGACACCTTCACAGCCGCCACAGAGACTCGTTAATATCATCAATTACATCATGAGCTCAATTTACTGAGCACTGATTGGTCAAACCCGGAGCTGCTTTTTTGGCCTATTATAATATTATATGCTATTATTAATTAATAAACACAAACTACACAAATAAATAGATTTTGAAAACGTGTCTTTGGTGCCAAAGACTTTCACACAGGACTGTATGTAATTATGCGTATGGACCCATTTGCAGGTGGGGATTAGATCAATAACTAAAGCAGATCTATTATTTTGAGGGACACAGATCTGAGCCCAGAGCCCAGATCACTGAATGTAACTGGATCATGAAACGCAGGAAGCGCCACCCACTTCTAAAACCGGTCTTTGGAGTTGTGGAAACATCTTTATTCATTTGCCGATTGTCAGATGTTTGAAATAATAAAACTTAAAATATAAAATGTTCCATAACGCATTTTATACTTATGTTTCCCATTATGTTAATTCCAGGAAATAAACAGTAGTTGTGGAGTAAAATGTGCAGAAGTGTGTTCAACTTTATTTTTACTTAGAAACGTGCCCAAACTTTTGCATGCGACCTTATGAATGCGAAAAATATCGGTTGTCGGCACAAGACCGGAATTCCCATATCGCCGCGTGTCTCCATATCATCACTGTGCTGCTCCTGTCAGCAGACGGTCAGCCTGAGCGGCTGCTCTGACCCCCCTTCATTCCCTTCAGAGTCGACGGGAACTGTTCAGAACGTTGTGCGATGCAAAAATGATGAAAAGATTTGTTGTTGAAGATTTTATCTTGGTTTGACGTGTTTCTCTAACAGAGTACAGCCAATGCTGGGAGGGGCTCGTACTCACTTAGGCTAGCGGAAATCTGGCCTGTTGTTTCAGGCCTGAGACGAGTTGATCAAAGTCGAGTCGGAGAAGGACAAAAGTTTTCTTTGCCACTTTAGGATTTCGCTTTTTTCCCCGTCCCTTAACGCTGCGTCAAAACCCGAGAGAAACTGAAGCCTCCATTGGAGTGGATTTTTACGCCTGTGCCTCAGAAGTGTTGAGGGCTGAATTAGAAGGCAGTGTTATATTGCCAGCCTCAAGGTTAGCGTTGTGTTATTTGGGGCGAGGTACTGGCATTTCGCAGGGCTCTCTATTGAGGTAATAAATTGAGTCTGATGGCTAATTTTAGACGAAATCCAATCTCTGACAACACGTTACGGGCCCTGAGAGACCTGTTAGGCCGACTCAGTCTGGCAGCGGCACAGTGGAAACACAGCCTGTTAAATAACGGCACTTTTTAAGGCAACAAATACTTGTTTTAAAGCTTTTAACACTGAAACCCAAGGAATGCCCTTTGTGTTTAAACAGATACTTTTCACTCATTCTGACACACTGTCTTCACTTCTCTGTCTCTGTCTCTCCATCCCCTGTCTCTCTCTCTGTCTGTCTCTCATTACTCTACTTCTGTTGCTCTTTCTGTCTCTTCCTTCTCTCTCTTTACTTTCCCTGTCTCTCTCTCTGTCTGTCTCTCATTACTCTACTTCTGTTGCTCTTTCTGTCTCTTCCTTCTCTCTCTTTACTTTCCCTGTCTCTCTCTGTGTCTGTCTCTCATTACTCTACTTCTCTTGCTCTTTCTGTCTCTTCCTTCTCTCTCTTTACTTTCCCTGTCTCTCTCTGTGTCTGTCTCTCATTACTCTACTTCTCTTGCTCTTTCTGTCTCTTCCTTCTCTCTCTTTACTTTCCCTGTCTCTCTCTCTGTCTGTCTCTCATTACTCTACTTCTGTTGCTCTTTCTGTCTCTTCCTTCTCTCTCTTTACTTTCCCTGTCTCTCTCTCTGTCTGTCTCTCATTACTCTACTTCTGTTGCTCTTTCTGTCTCTTCCTTCTCTCTCTTTACTTTCCCTGTCTCTCTCTCTGTCTGTCTCTCATTACTCTACTTCTGTTGCTCTTTCTGTCTCTTCCTTCTCTCTCTTTACTTTCCCTGTCTCTCTCTGTGTCTGTCTCTCATTACTCTACTTCTCTTGCTCTTTCTGTCTCTTCCTTCTCTCTCTTTACTTTCCCTGTCTCTCTTGCACTTTTTCTATTTTCTCTGTTTCTCTCTGTCTTGCTCTCTCCCTTTCTCTCTGTTACTCTCTCTCTATTTTCTTTCTCTTGTTCTCTGTCTCTTTTCCTCTGTCTTTGTCTCTCCATCCTATGTCTCTCTATGTGTCTCTTCCTTTTCCCTCTATCTTGTCTCTGTTTTTCTCTCTCATCTCTCTTGGTATCTATTTTCTCTCTTCTCTCTATTCCTTGTTTCTCTTTCTCTCTCTGCCGGTCTGTCTGTTTTTCTCTGTATCTCTCTTTTCTCTTTCTGCCTCTTTCTTTTCCTTCTCTCTCTCTCGCTTGTCTCTCCTCTCTCTCTATTGTCTTTTCTATCTTTCATCTTCTCTCTCCTTTTTTCACTCTTTTCTCTCTCTGTATCTCTCTTCACTTTCTCTCCGTCTGCCTCTCTCTCTCTCTCTCTCTCTCTCTCTCTCTGTCACTCATTCCTCTCTCTTCACTCTCTCCGCCTTTTATCAATCTTTACTCTTCCTCTCATCACTCTTATCCTTACTGTCTGTCTCTATTTCTCTTCTTTCTTATTACTCTGTCTTTCTCTCCATTCTTCTCCCTCTGTCTGTCCTTCTCTTTCTCTTTCCTTTCTCCTTCTCTCTCTCTCTCTCTTTTCTCCTCTTCTTTTGGGTGCTCCCCCACCCTGAGCCTGCCGACAGAGTAAGTTACATTGTGGGCCTGTGCGCATTGCCTGTGACGTGAATGTGATGAAGCCTAATCAGAGAGGATTTAGCGTGTGTTTGCTTTCTGGAGCTCTTGGCAGCCCCCGTCCACAGAGAGACCCCGCTGGCAGTCTGATCCGCTGGCAGGGAAAGGCCGATAGTGTTTGTTTTAATACAGCTACAGAGCACCTCTCCTCCAGAGCGCTTCACGGGCGCACAGGGACGCCGTTGTCAAGCCCGGGCCAATCATAAACGCTTCCTGTTGATGAAGTCGTGCTAATTCTGAGCTCGTAATAAGTCGTTTACAGAGGCAGGCCAAAGAAATCATACTGCTTCAGCATGCCAATAATACATCACGCAGAGAGCACGGCTGCGGATCCAGCAATACGGAAAGATTTCGGAGGCTGAAAATGTAAAATGATAGAAAGAAGTGCTCTGGCAGTCTAACAGAAAGAAATCTCATTCAACGTAATGAGAAACTGAAAAATACCCACATTCACTTGGCATGAATCCAGCTGATATCTGCTAGGATGGATACGGGTGCAGCTTCTTTGGCTTGTTGAAGATCATGATTGACGATAAATGTCATAAGAAATGATTATTTAGGTCATAATCATTTCCAAGCTGCCTAATATCTGTTAGTCTTGCCGTGCCACATATGGCCTCGTACCAAGAACCCACATCTGTGTAATGTTGGAAGGAGATGTTGGAGGCATGATGCAAGCACAGGTTGAGGGTTTTTTTGCAATGCAAATAAAACGAATCCACAAGAGATGAAACACAGAAACTGACTAAGAAAGAACACAAACGAACAGAGAAAGCAAACAAAATACCTGATATGACTTAGTGGTATAAATACTCTGACAACAAACAAGAAACATGTGAGAGTAATAACAAAAGACAGGTGAGGCAGGTGACAAGCAGGCAGGACAAAGGAGGAGACAGAAACCAAAACAATGAGAAGATCACATGGATAGGGAAGAGAACTGATAGGAAAATAAGAAAAGAATAGACAATAACGAAGGCAAAGCTGGGCGGGATATTAGAGCTTCAATAACCGTGAGAAGTTTTTGATTAAATGTGGGTGGGATCTTAGACTTATTAGGGTGGGAACAAACTGCAAATGATATTTCTAAACCAGCCCATCACTTCAGAGATATTCTTTATTTTAAAAAAGCAATAGAACTGCTTCAGAAAGCGTGGCTCAGTTGCTGTATGTCATGTTCACCAAACAATGAATGCAAACAATGCAACCAAAGAGCGCCTGGCAGTACTTGGAGACCACCTTGAACCTGCTTTTTAATCCTCTTTTACAGGATCTAAAGGAATTGTTCCACAGACCATCCAGAGTGGTCGGTTCTCTTTTCCATTTTAGCTGAATCGAACAGTCACACGACGGCTCAGTGGGTCACATATCTTATATTTTATTCATAAGCACATCACACATGCGCTCCTCACCCTTCCACACAGCTCACATGATCTAATTACAGTGCATAAATGATGTGTATTAATCCTGAAATGGGTGCATATAGGCTTAGAACAATAAATCAAAGTTTTGTCTAATCTAATTGTGGCTAAGAGATCCATAAAAGCCCCCATATTCAGTTATGCATCGGTTTCCTCTTTACACTCTATAGGATTTTCTCAGGGGGGCAGTAACACTCAAGTCTTCTTGAAAGGAGCTTTTCAGATTTCCAGTTCAATAAGGTAAAACTTCTTGGCAGCTATTTTGGCTAAAACCTAAGAAACATCTAGCTGGTCCACATGAACATGTTTTGGGTTTTTATTAACACTAACTGAGCCTGACGTACTAAATGCAAAACTCATTCTCTCTGCATGTTTTGTGCAAAACTGGCACCCAAGCCCAGACGTGCAGTTTGGGGCGCATGGGAAAATGCAGAATGCACTTCATTTCATCGTGCATGGGCATTGAGGGAGGGAGGATTGTGGCTCATGAAATGGCTCATGAAAGAGTGGCTACTTATGTTTTCTGGCCTTTTAAAATCAGATGTAAAGTTGTGTTGGAGTGCTAAAAAGGAGCTGCTGAGTGCAGACACAGTCTAGACCGAGACACAAGTGAATAACTGTCACATTACTGAAGCACTTATGATCAAGGGCCTCCATATGCATCTCGGCTGCAAAATGAAAACTCTGTAAACTCTGTGAGCTCCTCATTTTCTTAACAATTCAGCTGAAAGTGAAATAAAGTGTTTCGTGGCATCCTGCCACTGGCCAGGCTGCCATAGGAGGCACGGTTAGGTAAAATGACCATGCTAAGAGGCTTCCGGGAGGTGTCACGCTCCCAGTAATGTGTTCACGCCGCTGTTGTTGGTTTAGGATGTGCAGAAATGTGATTTGTGTCATTCTGTGCTGTGCTGTGGGGTTGGGCAGGTGGTTTAAGCACCTGGAGATCATATGGCTAGAAGTCACCTGCCGTTTCGTTATCACTGGTGGCAGTTCTCCTTTGTCACCTGCTCGGTTAAACACTATTCTCCTTTAAAGCTCAGTGTTTCCTGTGTCGCTCGCTGATGCTACAATGTGTTTATCAAAGCAAGTAGGATTAGTGAAAGTAGACAGTATCAGACACTGACAGCATAAAACAACAGAGCGTGATAACATTAAACGACTTACCTGGCTATAATCTAAAAGCCTGAGTAGCCTATTGAACTTGAATTTTAAGTTTTTCATGATTGCTCGGTCTCACACATCTTTAAAAATGCCTATTCAGCTTATAGTAGTTATGAAGAAAGAGTGAAACAAACACCGGAGGTCAATCAAATTTGTAAAACAGCTCCCAGACGTATGTGTGAGAAGACGTGTCCTGACACATGTGCACTGTTTCTGTTTTCCTAGGTGGGGAACGTGCACCTGTGAATTGTTTCGGTGGGAACAAACTTGATGTAGTGACCCCAGCTATCTCTTCGTGACTGAACCCTTAAGCCCCATTCTATGGTTTTAATCCAGTACGAATCTCCAGTGTCCATAATTTGGCTAAGTAATCATTCTGGAGTGAATTATTTTCTTTAATTCTCCAAACTCAGAGCCCCTTAGTAATTTTGAATTGCTTCAACATGCTGTGTGAAGTGGTTCCAGCTCTGTTAAGTAGCTTTTGAGATGCTTGAGTAATATGCACTCAATGAATGGGAGTAGAGTATCTTTAAAAAAATAAATAAAAAATAAAAAAATTTTAAAAAGGGGTGGTCGTGGGCTGGAGGTTAGGGATCTGGCCCTGTGACCGGAATGTTGCCGGTTCGATCCCCAGTGCCGACACTCCATGACTGAGGTGTCCTTGAGCAAGACACCTAACCCCCAACTGCTCCCTGGGTGCCGTGGATTGGGCTGCCCACCGCTCCGGGCAAGTGTGCTCACTGCCCCCTAGTGTGTGTGTGGTGTTTCACTTCACGGACGGGTTAAATGCGGAGGTGAAATTTCCCCGTTTGTGGGATCAAAAAAGTATCACTTAATGTCTTAAACTTAGAGCACACACAAGTAAGTTGTAATTAATGGAACCAGTCATTTTCATGTGTTACTTCAACATTTAACTGCTAATTAATTTACTAATTAAAGAAAACGAGCATAACGTTAACTGGTTTAGGTTATATTTACATCATTTTGTTATTACTAGTTATAATAATGACATGGGCTGTTGTAAAATTGTTGTGAACAGTAGGTTACATGGTGACTTGCATTAACAACTGGCTTATTGATTGACTGTGGAATATAAACGTGCACACAATGAAAGGTAGGCCAGGCAGAGGAACACGATCGGGGGGAGTAAAACAAGTAAAACGAGTAAAACAATAGGATTACAGGATTACAATGACCAAACAAACCACTATGAACTCAGCTTCTTTGACACAACAAGCCACCTCATTTATTTAGTGCTTTCAATGAGAGAAAACTGTTTAAAACCAACAAACAACAACAGCGTTTTCATGTTTTTAAGTGTTTTGTGAGGTTTTTGTCTGTCGATTGCTTTCAAAGAAGTTTTCCTAGGTAGGGAAAGTGCACCTGTGAATTGTTTCAGTGGGAACAGCGTTTATTTAGTGACCCCAGCTATCTCTTCATGACTGAACCTTTAAGCCCTAGTCTGTATTTGTAAAACCCACATATTCCTATGATTTACTCTGGACTGGCTCGCTTGACCAAAAGTCTGACCACCACAGTGAAACCCAACTCACCCCAACTTAAGAAATGGTTAGCATTAATTTACTCTCAGCTGGTGCACGACGATGTAATCAGAACTCTATCAGATGTTTAGAAGCAGCCACTGCATTTTAATGGTTTATGGAAAAGAAGATGTTTCTCTTTTGAGTGGTATCAGATGACCTCATGCTAAATATGACCAGCGACATGAACTAATAAGATAAAAAGGTCTATTTAATTTCAGGTTCACTTTAATTAACACCTCCTTTTTTGACGGCTCCTGGGGTCAGGATCACCATTGTGTGATTACTTCTGACTTTCATTTTCTACATTTTTTTTGTATTGTTGGCATAAAAAAAGATATTATTATTATTATAATTAATCTTCTTCTTTCGGCTGCTCCCTTTAGGGGTCGCCACCATCTCCATGCCCACCTTCACTACATCCATAAACCTTCTCTGAGGTCTACCTCTTCTCCTTCTACCCGGCAGCTCCATCTCCAACATTCTTTGCCCAATATATCCACTATTCCTACTCAACACATGTCCAAACCATCTCAACCTGGCCATTATTATTATTATTATTATTATTGTTATTAATAACAATAATAATAATACTAATAATAATAATATTTATCTAGCACTTTTCATGCTGGTGGCAGCTCAAAGTACTTTACAGACAGGTGATAAAACAGTTACAGAAGAGATCATTAGTATTTCATTAGAATCAGAAGAAAAAAGATTAAATTACAAGATAAAAGTCACGAGACGTTCCGTTTTAGTGAAATGCTTAATGAGTTATAGAGAGACGTTTTTAGCTGCTTCTTAGAAGTGAGCTCTGAGCTCGACTGTGTAATAAAAGCTGGACTGAGCTCCACAGTTTAGAAGCAGAAGAACTGAGAGCCTCTCCACGTTCCCTGTTTTACAGCGGGCGTCTGTTGAAGGCCACTATCTGCAGATCTGAGATTACGTGCTGGAAAATAAACAGACAGACACTCTGTGATGTAAGCAGTACTTTAAGGTTGCATTGAGCTTTAAAGACCAGAAGCAGAGCCTTGAAATCCATCGTGAATGATCCAGGCAGCCAGAGCAGCTCCTTTAAAGCGGGAGTGATGTGCACGTGGTGTTCGTGGTGTTAGATGTTGGGATGTTGAACTGGGTTTGCGTCTTGTAGGAATCAGCACTGTCTGCATTCTTTCCACACAAGTTGAAAGGTAATTTATATGTAGAGTCATCGCCTTCGTTTGCTCTTCCTCAAGCCGCTCCCTCAGTGGATGAGCGCTATGACAACTTGCACTGTCTTTGAATAACAGACGAATAAAAAGGGCAACAGTGAGCTGTTCTACCCAATAAGCCTCTGATAAAACTGATCGTTTTAACGTTGAATGATGAATGTGGGCACACTGTTCAGCAAGCAATAGGTCGCTGGTGTGCTTTCATTTATGTTTCATAACTGATTCTAAATGATTAATAACTGTTAATAAATCCGTTTAAAACTATTAAGCCCTGTAGTCCTATTGCTACACATCAAACAGAAGCCCTGCAACCTTTGTTGTTGTTATTGTTGTTTTTGTCTCATTTGAAAATGCCAGCCACTCTTTACACAACATGTCAAATGAAAATAGCCCAAATTATTTGTAATAAAGTCGAATAAAGTTAGTTTTGAGTTAGAAGGTTAAAGTAAACATAAACAGCAATGGTGTGTGTTTGGGCTATTCTTTTTAGTCTTATTTACTCTTTTTTTTCTGGTGTGTATTTTAAGAGAAAGGTCTGTTTTTAAAAAAGAAAGCCTGGGGTCAGGCGCTGACTGAAGGCTATTTCTGCCACTGCGTGTACTGAAGTGAAAGGAAAAGCAAACAGTAGTGACCATCTGTTTAGAGGCCCGTGGCAGGGATGCCTCCGGTCCGGCTCTGATGATTCACTGCAAGTGTGGCTCACGAGCGGCGCAACACTGCCACCTTGTTTGTGCTACATTGCTGCTGTCATTTGCTCTGTTCCTCACTGTTACTGAGAGAGAGAGAGAGAGAGAGAGAGAGAGAGACAGAGAGAGACACAGACAGAGAGAAATAGAGAGAAATAGAGAGAGAGACAGACAGAGAGAAAAAGAGAGAGAGAGAGACAGAGAGAGAGAAATAGAGAGAGAGAGACAGAGTGAAAGAGAGAGAGAGAGACAGAGAGAGAGAAATAGAGAGAGAGACAGAGTGAAAGAGAGAGAGAGAGAGAGAGAGACAGAGAAATAAAGAGAGAGAGAGAGAGACAGAGAAATAAAGAGAGAGAGAGAGAGAAATATAGAGGAAAAGAAATAGAGAGACAGAGAGAAATAGAGAGAGAGACAGAGAAATAAAGAGAGAGAGAGAGAGAGAGAGAGGGAGAGAGAGGGAGAGAGAGAGAGAGAGAGAGAGAGAGAGAGAGAGAGAGAGAGAGAGAGAAAGAGACAGAGAAATAAAGAGAGAGAGAGAGAGAGAGAGAGAGAGAAAGAGACAGAGAAATAAAGAGAGAGGAGAGAGAGAGAGAGAGAGAGAGAAAGAGACAGAGAAATAAAGAGAGAGAGAGAGGAGAGAGAGAGAGAGAGAGAGAGAGAGAGAGAGAGAGAGAGAGAGAGAGACAGAGAAATAAAGAGAGAGAGAGAGAGGAGAGAGAGAGAGAGAGACAGAGAGAGAGAGATAGAGAGAGAGAGAGATGGAGAGAGAGAGAGAGAGAGAGAGAGAGAGAGAGAGAGAGAGAGAGACGGAGAGAGAGAGAGAGAGAGAGAGAGAGATGGAGAGAGAGAGAGAGAGACAGAGAAATAAAGAGAGAGAGAGAGAGGGAGAGAGAGAGAGAAAGAGACAGAGAAATAAAGAGAGAGAGAGAGAGGAGAGAGAGAGAGAGAGAGAGAGAGAGAGAGAGAGAGAGAGAGACAGAGAAATAAAGAGAGAGAGAGAGAGAGAGAGAGAGAGAGAGAGAGAGAGAGAGAGAGAGAGAGAGAGACAGAGAGAGAGAGAGAGAGAGAGAGAGAGAGAGAGAGAGACAGAGAGAGAGAGAGAGAGAGACAGAGAAATAAAGAGAGAGAGAGAGAGAGAGAGAGAGAGAGAGAGAGAGAGAGAGAGAGAGAGAGAGAGAGAGAGAGAGAGAGAGAAATGTGCTGTCTGTGCAATTTGTGCAAATTTGAACAAGGAAAGAAGTAGAAAAACGTGACTTGGTTTTTCCAGGTCCTGCAGGTTTAAGCAGAAAGACGAAGGCCTGTGGCTTCTCCTGTTTACTCAAGTCAGTTTACACAACACATCACAGCATGACTTTACCATGGAGAGCTCTAGAATGCAGGGGTGGGCAGAGCGGCCTAAAACCGTACCTGAATAAAGCTGCTCAAATTAAACAGTGACTCCAGCAGACGTGAAAACAGTGACCAATAAACATCTGGAGTAGAAAGGCACTGAGATTGGTGTGTAGTGAATTTGCTCGATTCACTTGTGTACATCCATTTTTTTCTACATTACGATGTATTTATTTAAGGAAAAAAAACAAAGAGAAGCTTCTTTATGTGGTCTTATCCTCATCTACCCTGTAGTATATCGTCACTGTCATGTAAAGCCTTGTATCTCCACTGCTGTCATTTTTAAAACTCAAGAAAACGCAATTTAGCATGTCCAGCTGGCCTGACTGCATGTCTTTGGACTGTGGGAGGAAACCGGAGAACCCGGAGGAACCCCACGCAGACAACATGCAAACTCCACACAGAGAGGACCCCGGTCACCCGGCCGGGGAATCAAACCCAGACTGTACTTGCTGTGAGGCGACAGCGCCACCCACCACACCACCTATGTACAACCCCAATTCCAGTGAAGTTGGGACTTTGTGTGTAAAACATAAATAAAAACAGAAAACGATGATTTGCAAATCCTTTTCAACCGATATTCAACTGAACACACTACAAAGACGAGATATTTAATGTTCAAACAGATAAACTTTATTGTTTTTTGCAAATATTCACTCATTTTGAATTTGATGCCTGCAACACGTTCCAGAGAAGTTGGGACAGGGGCGTGTTTCCCACTGAGTTACATCACCTTTCCTTTAACACTCAGTAAGCGTTTGGGAACGTTTCAGGACACTGATTGTTGAAGCTTTGTAGGTGGAATTCTTTCCCATTCCTGCTTGATGTCCAGCTTCAGCTGCTCAGCAGTCCGGGGGTCTCCGCTGTCGTAATTTGCGCTTCATAATGCGCCACACATTTTCAATGGGAGACGGTCTGGACTGCAGGCAGGTCAGTCTAGTACCCGCACTCTTTTACTGCGAAGCCACGCTGTTGTAACACGTGCAGAATGTGGCTCAGCATCGTCTTGCTGAAATAAGCAGGACGTCCCTGAAAAAGACGCTGCTTGGATGGCAGCAGATGTTGCTCCAAAACCTGTTTGTACCTTTCAGCATTAATGGGGCCTTCACAGATGTGCAGGTTACCCTTGCCATGGGCACTAACACCCCCCCCCACCATCAGAGATGCTGGCTTTTGAACTTTGCGCTGAAAACAATCCAGACAGTCCTTTTCCTCTTTGGCCCGGAGGACACGACGTCCATGATTTCCAGAAACAGTGTGAAATGTGGACGCGTCAGACCACAGGACACTTTTCCACTCTGCGTCAGTCCATCTCAGATGAGCTCGGCCCAGAGAAGCCGGCGGCGTTTCTGGGTGGTGTTGATATGTGGCTTCGCTTTGCATGGCAGAGTTTTAACCTGCACTTGTAGACGGAGCGATGAACTGAGTTCACTGACAGTGGTTTTCCGAAGTGTTCCTGAGCCCATGTGGGAATATCCGTTACAGAATGATGTGGGTTTTAATGCAGAGCTGTCTGAGGGGTCGAAGGTCACGGGCATTCAGTGTTGGTTTCCTGCCTTGCTGCTTACCTGCAGAGATTTCTCCAGATTCTCTGGATCTTTTGATGATATTATGGACTGTAGATGATGAAACCCCTAAATTCCTGCAGTTGCACGTTGAGAAACGTTGTTCTTAAACTGTTGGACTATTTGCTCACGCAGCTGTTCACTAAGTGGTGAACCTCACTCGTCCTTGCTTGTGAAGGACTGAGCCTTTCAGGGATGCTCCCTTTATACCCAATCATGACCCTCACCTGTTTCCAATTAACCTGTTCACCTGTGGAATGTTCCCAACAGGTGTGTTTTGAGCATTCCTCAACTTTCCCAGTCTTTTGTTGCCCCTGTCCCAACTTCTTTGGAACGTGTTGCAAGCATCAAATTCAAAATGAATGAATATTTGCAAAAAACTATAAAGTTTGTCAATTTAAACATTAAATATCGTGTCTTTGTAGTGGATTCATTTATGGCATTTGGCTGACGCTCTTATCCAGAGCGACTTACAATTTGATTATTTTACACAGGAGCGTGAAGGTGGTGTTAGGAGTCTTGCCCAAGGACTCTTATTGGTATAGTGTAGGGTGCTTGCCAATAGATTGGAAATGGGTAAAAACACTGACATCCAGAAAACCACTATTTATCATATATATATATATATATATATAATTATTAATTGATATTCTATACATTTTGTTTATTCAAATATTAACAATTTTCTCAGCAAATAAACAGAAACTACAGAAATAAATAGATTTTGAAAATGAGTCTTGGGTGCCTGAGACTTTCGCACAGTACAGAAGACTCACTGTGCATTTAAGAAGACGCAGAGGAGATCCCCCACCCCCCGTACTGTATACCACACAGATACTCACATCAGTGATATTCATCGTGTGTGGTGTTTAATGAATGACGCAGAACGAGTGGAATGTCTGTAAACTGAATGTCCTTTGTCTGCGACTCTTACACCAAGCTGGCTTTGACTTTCTGACGCTTAAGCCTGCAGTACTTACAGTCTATACCGAGGCTCTGCCTGTGACAGGAGCTCCAAGCCAAAATATCTGCATTTCATTTAACTGCAATATACTGTGTGGCCGCCATTCAGAAGGCCAAACATCTGCTTCAGCTGTGACAATCTAAAAAACAAACAAGCCCTGATAAAGATCAGGTTTAGCATTGTATCACGGTTGTTACCGTTTTCGGATACTCTTACCACTTCTCTTCTAAAGTGCTACTCCCTGTTATTTCACAGGGAAGGCAGTGTGTGTGTGTGTGTGTGTGTGTGTGTGTGGGGGGGGGGGGGGGGGGGTGAAGAAAAACAATGAAAGAAAAACGCAAGCCATGCTTAGAAAGAGAGTTTCTGTGTGGGACAACAAAAAAGCACGGCTGTTCCCCAAATCTGATAAGCCGGCCGCAGCGCTCCTTCTAATGCCTCTGAAAATAAACAGAGGTTATTCGGGCTGAATGGGGCCCCGGTGTTGGAGGCTAAACCGCAGCCGCTGTGCCAGGCCTGAGGACGCGGCCCAATGTCATCAGCCCAGGCGCCAAGGAGTTAAACGGTGAGGGGGCTACCTGCTGCCACACACTTACACTCGCTGCCATTGAAACGAGGGTGTTTTGGAGGCACAATATTATTCGTGTCAGCCCGTGCTAAGATTTATGATGGTGTGTTTTTTTTTTTTTTTTGCAAAGCCTGAGAGGAAAAGCCGTAGTTGTTGGGCTCAAGGAAGCAAGCTGCCCCACCAAAATGATTTACTGTCTCCGAATCAGTGTCCGAAAGAGCTTGGGTGAAGTTTGGAATGGTTTAGGTTTTGATTTAGTACTTTTCCTGAAGTTACGACAGAAAATTGCACTTAAGTTGGCTATAGCGTTTGCTATAGGGTGAATGGACTGGAGAGTGACCTTGGAATGATTCAAAATCTACCCTTTGGTCATTCAAAGAACAACTAAAACACTATGTAGCACAATTTCTGCATGAAAGCTCTTGTTTTAATCAATGTAAAACCAGGCTTGTTACAGAGGCACGTATAAAAATTCAGCTCTGATATGATGCTACTAGAGCTTCACAAGTAATTAGTAGCATGGTATAAAAAACTTCAATATTCTTTTAAGTGTCCAGATGATGGACAGAGCTGTGTGTTCTATAATAAAAACAAAACCTGTATACTATCAAGAAAGGGCTTCCGATATTATTAATATCCAGAATGTCTCATATTTGAAATGTGCTGATCAAATCTTGAGGCAAACTGACAAGACGCTGCTGCGCCTCTATACAGCACAACCGTACCACACTGTAAACAGAACAGGAGCCGCAGAGCGTTCTCAGAGCGGCGCTGCAGAGGAAACACTTTTATTTCCTGAAAGAATCACATGTGAAAGAGATGTTTGTAGTATGGAGAACATTGTTAAGGGTGTAAGAGCCTTCACACATGTAAAGGTTCAATCCTGACATAAGGGTTCTTCTTAGAGCCTTCGTATTATATAGAGCTTCTTGGAACTTTAAAAGGTTCTTCATGGTCATACATCTAGGAACCATCAATTAAAAGGTTCTTTTGGGGAACCAAAAGTCATTTATGCCACCTTTATCTTTAAGAGGGCCTGGTATAGTATAGTATAGTATAGTATAGTATAGTATAGTATAGTATAGTATAGTATAGTATAGTATAGTATAGTATAGTATAGTTCAGTGTAGTATGGCATGGTATAGTGAAGTATAGTATAGTATAATATAGCATAGTATAGTATAAAATAATATATAAAGTATAGTATAGCATAGTATAGTATACTATAGTGCAGTATAGTATAGTATAGTATAATGTTATATGATATAGTATAGTATAGTATAGTATGGTATAATATAATGTTGTATAGGATAGTATAGTATAGTGCAGTATAGTATAGTATAGTATAACATAACATAGTATAGTATAGTGCAGTGTAGTATAGTATAGTATAGTATAGTATAACATAACATAGTATAGTATAGTGCAGTGTAGTATAGTATAGTATAATATAGCATAGTATAGTATAATATAATATATAAAGTATAGTATAGCATAGTATAGTATACTATAGTGCAGCATAGTATAGTATAGTATAATGTTGTATGATATAGTATAGTATAGTATAGTATAGTATAGTATAGTATAGTATAATATAATGTTGTATAGGATAGTATATTATAGTGCAGTATAGTATAGTATAGTATAGTATAGTATAGTATAACATAACATAGTATAGTATAGTGCAGTGTAGTATAGTATAGTATAATATAGCATAGTATAGTATAATATCATATATAAAGTATAGTATAGCATAGTATAGTATACTATAGTGCAGTATAGTATAGTATAATGTTGTATAGTATAGTATAGTATAACATAACATAGTATAGTGCAGTGTAGTATAGTATAGTATAATATAGCATAGTATAGTATAATATAATATATAAAGTATAGTATAGTGCAGTATAGTATAGTATAGTATAACTAATATGATACATAATTCCATATAGTATGGTATACTTAATACTATGCTTTAATTAATAGAAAAAATATACTATATATAAACTAGTATAAGCTAATATGAACTAAATATATTTAGTGCATATTATTTAAAAGTTCCATATGTAAAAATATCCCCCTTTTTTATTATTTATAAATGAGTTGGATGTATATAAAAACGGTATAAGTTTCAAAACATCACGTTCCCTCCATGCAGTTCATACATGAAAACGGAGCTGTAAACAGCCGTTTTGAGTTCTTTGTTTCTGTGATGTCACCCTGTTTCAGTGTTTTACACCCTTGTGTGAGGCCTCACCCGTCCAGTCTGAACACACATACACATATATCAGGTTTCAGTGGAAAGAGCACTGATTCGGCGTCAGCTTGCCTCTGCCACATGCTTTTAGTCTTTAGGAGGTGACCAGCAGAAACTGAGTCCAGATCAGTGTTCTTACTCCTCCAGGCCTGAAGCCTTCAGCTTCTGGTCTCACTCATGGATTTACGGATGCCAGCGCAGTGCTGTTAGGTGCAATGTTTGGGAGGGGGCTGAGAATGACGTTGATGTTTTAATAGAGCTAAAAATAGCTCACCTTCTTTAGTGCGTCTGGCTGGCCACGCCCTTTAAGTTCACACTTCCTCCTGCTGGCCTTCCATACCTGTGTGTCAGGCAAAATCACACCGCTGGCCGTCTCACTTCCCCTCTCATTGTGCCTCACACAGCCATCATCATGAGAGGGAAATACCCACACAGCTCTGTGTGAATGGTGGCTTTATTGTCTTGCTTAAAGACACAGTTAGTCATTTGTACTTTTTTTTAATTACATTACATTGCATTATTAATACTGCTTATCAGACATTAGAGAACAGCTACACTGTAAAAAGTGGCTCAGAACAGTGTGTCCAGGGCCAGCGTCCTGCGGAGATTAAACTCGCCCTAACACTCTGAATTCAGTTCATGAAGTCCTTGTTAATTAGCTGATAGACTAATGAGACAGCAACAAAAAACTTCTAAACACATTCCAAACTTCTCCTGGCTTATAATTTAGACTAAAATCCTTTGATTTTATACCTGAATTACATTTATTTTATATAAATGATTGAACATTCCATTTTGTCACTACCAAAACAATAATAAACGTTTACTGTAGTAAACGTAGTTCAAAAAACATTTGTACGGAATTCAACAATCCTAGCCAGCGCAAGACTAACAAACACGGCTTAGGAAAACTGTACGCCCATAAAAAAAACCTCAATAGAGTTTAGTTAATTACAGAATGTATATGTTTCATATTCTACTTGAGGGCCGTGAGGGACAGGACTGAAGCCGGAGTTACGGCCAATCTGGTAGAGGGAACGTGAAATGTTCAATCACTTGTTTTAATAAAGTGAACATAATTAAAGCATAAGGATTTTAGCGTCATGTACAAGACACTTAATAATATGAAATGTGTCTTCCACTCTGACTTTTATCTTAGCAGAATTATCCATACATTTTGTTTTCATGTACATTTTACATCTTATACAGCACTGTGTGAAAGTCTCAGGCACCCAAGACACGTTTTCAAAATCTATTTGTGTAATTTGTGTTTATTTGCTGAGAAAAGTGTTAATATTTGAATAAACTAAATTTATAGAATATTAATTAATAATATAGTGATGTTCTAGATGTGAGTGTGTTTGTTGACCCATCTCCAAGCCTCTCCTCCTCGAGGAAGCCCAGTATTATATGTAGTTAAAAAGCAGCTCCTGGTTTGACCAATCAGTGCTCAGTAAATTGAGCTCATGATGTCATTGATGATATTAACGAGTCTCTGTGGCGGCTGTGAAGGTGTCCAGGAAAAATATGGACCCGAGAAATTCTTGTTACTGTTTATTGTTTTTCTGTTTATCTGAATTATGAATACGACTTTATTCTAATGTATATTGTGATAAACTCACTGCTGAGGTCAACTGGTTAAAAATTGGCTTAGACGCCTGGAACTTTCATACAGATTCCATGCATGAATAATATTGTTTCCAGTTGTCTGCGTGACATGGTTTACATTTACATTCACAGCTGATCCAGAGCGACTTGCAGTACGTGCTTTATCTGTCTAGAGAAAGTATCTCTGCTAGTTACCAGTGTTAGAGAGAAAGACGGTCCTGAGCTCAGATACTGATAGAAACACAGTCACTGTAGATACACAGAGAGAAGGAGCAGAGCTGAGCACAGAACTCTGTGCCGTACAGTACAATACACTACAGTACACAGTGCAATACAATAAAATATGATATACAAGTGGAGCACAATATATTGCAAACAGTACTTAATTCAATGCTCTTATTATCTCTTCTTAACTTGTTTATCTTTAATACGGAAGATTTAAAAAAAGGTTTTATATTTATTTATTTATTTATTTTTGCAAAGTTCATTATCCCCAAACCTTTAACTGCCAACATGCATGTAAATCAGTGACTGACCCCTCAATGTATACGGGCTATTAACTTTAAAACTGCCTAATGCTGGAGAGTTACTGCCCAGCAGAGTTTAGTTCCCTCCCTAATGTAACACACCTGAGCCAGATAATCAAGGCCTATGTGAGCCTTTGTGCATTAGAGCCAGATGTGTTAGCTTAGGCTCCGAGCTAAACTCTGCCAGACCTGTAGACTCAGTAACAAGGTGGGACACCATAGTTGGGCCTAGCAAAGCTGTGTGAACACCAAGAAATGAGACGGCAGCCTTGCGTAGATTCTGACCGTGATCAGATGAGGAAAGATCTAACAGACTTTGGCACATGGTTGACTGCAGGTCTGAGATACAGCAGCCTCTGGTCTGAGCTGTTTTCATGGAGCCAGAAGAGCCTTGAAAATTATCAGCTCATCAGGAGCAGCAGGGAGGCAGACGGGGGGGAATGTGGGAATCTTCCAGGCACTGCAGGTACGCACAAGAACCCTGCCCCGCCTGAGAGAAAACCGCAGAAAGGAAAAACAGGCCGCGTCATCCAGACGCCACTTATCGGCCCATCCCCAGCAGCCGCGGTGAAAGACCGTGGCAGTTGCAGTACAGGACTGGGCTCCAGGCCTCTCCCAACTGTGGAAGACTCAGTTTCCTCATAATCTCTGTCTGTTACCCCGGGCTTACGCAATAGCTTGGGTAAACAATAGAAAGTTATCCTGTTGATGCCTGTTGGCCGTCTCCGGTAGCTTACGGTTGGCATAATAGTCAAGAAGTAAACACTACAGGCCAAAAACATGGATGCAAGAAGTGATGGTTTAAAAATCAGGTCAATTTGCCTCCAAAGCACATAACACATGTTTATTCACGTGTAGTTTAACCCCTTAAAATCCCAGCCTAATTACATCCTGAGTCCTACTGTCCAGGAGCTACCGTTCACACTGGAGGTATCGTTAGATTACAGACACTTCCTGTCAAACGCTTGTAGAATCAAAACAAAGAAAGGGGGAAATGAATGGGTTTATGAACTTGTAATATCCCAGGTGGTTGCTAATGTGTGTATAGATATATGTGCTATTATGAGCGTGAGTCTTTATGTAATGTTTATGATTTTTCTCAACATTCTGCCATTCAGTTCCAAGAACTGCGTTTGAGCATAAGCTGTACAAAACCCACATGTGCAAATGGTCCCAAAGCATAAGTGCACTATTCACATATGGGCTCTGCTGTGATCCTGCAAAATTTGTGGTTCGATGTCAAAAACTGAGAACTGACAACTGTGCAAAGAATGTAGATAAAACTTTTAAAAATTTAAAAAATTTGACCAAAACTGTCAAACCAATTATGTATATAATATATATTAATTTTTTTTATAAAAGTCATTTTGGGTCATTTCTTTTAGTGCATTCATCATGAAATTTACATACAGAGTAAAGGGTAACAAGTGTTTTCAAATCAGGTCAAAAACTGAAAAATGTAAAAAATGGAGGTAAGAGGTTTTATTCCGACAGCATTATATATACAGTATTGGTAAAACTATGAAAACAACTGGTATGTTTGCCAGTGCCGATTCAGGTACATTTTGTCTGTAGGTTTTATAAATAATGGCTGAGGTGTAGATTTTGGCATCAGCCCAGAATTTCCATATTGGTGTGTTTCATTTCAACATTCAACATTCAATATGTCAACATTTTTACAAAAAGATTTTTCCAAACTTTTGATCTGCAGAGCTCGTAAGGGCAAAATAAAGCAAAACATATGTAAAGTTTTACACATTCCCTACAGAGAACACATGTAAATAGGACTTTTTCTGCAGTTTTCCTGTGCACGATTTCTATTTATTTGCTGAGTAAAACAAAATTGTTAAAATAATTTTTTATGCCAAATAACTTTTGCACAGGTCACATTTAATATGTCTTTTTTCCAACATGTTAAATTTAGGAAATAAACAGAAAATGTGTGTTAAAATGTGCAAATGTGTGTTTACTTTCACTAGAAATGTTCACTAGTGCACGTGAAGGTATAAAATATTTCTAACGTTCTGCTCGTCTTTCAGTATAAAGAGAAAGAAACAGGTCAGATTGTCTGTGGTGTCGTGTGACAGACAGACAGTACAGAATGTCACCCCAGATATGCAGTTCAAGTGTTACGGTGAGACAGTGGCGCACATACCAGAGCCGTCTCAGACGAGGAGCCTTGCGGCTTCAGCGCACACACACACACACACACACACACACACACACACACACTCACCTGTCTGTCTGTTTTAACTGACGAGACAAGAGCCTCCATGTTTGGGCCAAATGCATATTCTCAGAGCTGCAGCCAAATCAGAGCTCTGGGCCTTTGTCCTCGGTGTGCTGGTTACCTGCCAGCTCCTAGTGCAGACAGGTCAGGGTCATATTACCACCACATTCTAGTAGATGTGGCAGTTTTATCAGTATGGAAAAGTCTTTAGTAGAGACATTGCAATGTGCTGCTTCTTCAGCTCGAAAGGTTTTTACTCATTATTCATAAATAATTATGGTGACACTTTCTAAGAAAACCATGCCTATAAGATCCTAAGAGCCCATCAAAATGCAGTCATAAGGCCTAAACATTGCTTCAAATGAATTCCACTTTGAAGCCATATTTGTGATGCAGTATGAATTTGTAACATAATGCATTATAATTAGTGTTCATGACACATTATATTGTGAAACTCCCAGCTTGCATGGTGCATTATGACTGATAAACCTGCCAATTCAGAACACATGCAAAGCCATGCTGGGTTTGAATGGATCAATATCTTGTCATCTTTTTAAGTACATTAAAATGGTCAAATTACGCTTTGTTGTTTTTTCTAAGTGAAAATGTGAACACAACCTTCCCACTTCTGCATTGTAGCACACAGTTAATGTTCATTTGCTGAATTTAACATACGGGAAAAGATTGGATAGTGGCTCAAAACATACACACAGCTTTAAGCAGCTGCACACACAGAAAATCATAATAATTTTCATTACAACACAAAAAAGTTGAGAAAAAAAAATGCAATCTAATGACGGACATGGATGCAGGGACAGGGATACAGTTATCAGCTAAAACTCAGCAGCATGAAAACATAGGACAGCATTTTTTGAATGTTTTTGAATTTTTTATTTTAAAAACTTGATCTAAATCTAATATTTCAACTTCACTTTTAAAAGAAATCAAAAAGATATTTTTTTTAAAATAAGAAGCAAGTGTAAATTTAGGGGTTAGGTTTCAGGACAGACACCTCCTAATTGGAAGTTCTCCATAAATGATGAGTTTGTGTGATTCCTGTCTCAGTTAATGCGCTGAATTTAAATAGACGATTACATACTGCAAATCCGATTGTAAATATCGGATTACGTCATTGTTTTTTGGTGGTTGTTTGTGGCCTAATGTGGCAGAGTGGTCTGTATAACTCTATTGACAAGTAAGACCCAAATGAGCGCAGCTAATGTGACATTAGATAACCGAGTGTAAAGGGCCTGTGGTTCACCTTGGGTGGTATACTTTCCCTAAACTAGTTTTTAAGCCAAAGCGCCAGTTGTAAGCCGAGACACCTGACTCACATAAGGAACGCAACAGAAAAGACTGCATTTCTACATGTAATTGTCTTGTAAGCCTAAAAGGAAGCACAAGTGAAACAATGAATTCCTTAGGTTTTTCCACAAGGTCACTGCTGTTGTCACTGTTCGTTAGTATCTGTGTGTAAACCGGGCTGTGGAGGCGGAAAGTGTCAAGAGACGTCATCTGTGACAGTGTCAGTTTTCCTGAGTGAGAATTTGTGTGTACACTGGCACTGGTGTGTGAAAATGACTAACGGTGACAGCGTCATCAGAGCAAAGCACACGTTCTTCGGAGCACGCAGGCGTCTTTAATTGTCTGAACTAATCTAGCAGCAGTGCTGGAACTGTAGTACGTTTTAAGAATATTTTTTGTAGACAGGGCTTCATGTTTTACATTGCATGCTTCCAACATTGTCTATGGACATTTGAGTAACGATTCATAATAGCTTTGTTTTATAAACCATTACACTGTTAAAATTAAGAGGTCTGCTCAACTCCCAATGATATAGTAACTGATTACATGGCTTTTCTTGAGTTGCCTCAACTTAAGGACACAAGAGTTCTCTCGGTTTTTAGTTCTGCATCTCAGTTGGCTAAATAAGGTGAACTTGTTTATTATTATTATTATTATGAACTAGCCAGGACTCACAGTCCTGATAGACACTTTTCCTCGTGGATATGCACTTAGGGACTATAGCATTGCTGGGGCACAAACTCACAACCACCTGTTGGGTCGACGGCTCAGTCCCCTGCACCAGTCTGGAACACACGGAGCAGCACTGATTTTGTGTTTACTACACTGGAAAATTTGTTATTGTTGCAACTTCAAAGCATGGCCTAGTCACATATGGTTGTCTAATAATTCATCCCAACATCAGGAGATTGTGAGTTTGAATCTCAGCAGTGTCATACCTGTCCATGTCTGGAAGACCCAAGAGAAGAATTTATATTTATGGCATTTGGCTGACGCTCTTATCCAGAGCGACTTACAATTTGATTATTTTTACACAGGTAGGCCAAGGTGGTGTTAGGAGTCTTGCCCAAGGACTCTTATTGGTATAGTGTAGGGTTGCCCTGGTCGGGGATTGAACCCCAGTCTACAGTGTAGAAGGCAGAGGTGTTACCCACTACACTAACCAACCACAAGAACATGCCGAATGGGACTGCGTGACAGAAGGAGTGCCAGCTAGTGCGGAAGTTCAGTTGTTTTTATCTAACTGAGATGCAGGCCTAGAAACAGTAGCTGGGAAAATTCTTCATAAAATCCATCCCCCTATTAATTGTGGTGAACTGTACTAAGATCCCAACCCTAGACTGCCAGCTTTCCTCTCCTCCCTTTGTAATATTCCAAACGAATGCTCCCTCAATGACGTCCCTCCTTTACTACCTGCTTATGATCATTTTAGTTGGTTGCCACATTAGTTTGCTCTCAACGCACAATTCCTGTCATTTCGTCTTCCAGGTGACGTAGGTTAGTTAATTATGTCTCAACACTTAAGAAACCTACATAAACGCTGTATTTTCTGTGATGTAACACTACCCACAGCTACCCCGGATCATCCCATGGTTTCTGTGGCCATGTGCCCAGGGGTCCGAGTCACTAGGGTGCCCCTGTGAGCACTTATGAAAAAACCTGAACAGGTGTTTGAGTCCTGGTGGGAACTTTTATTCGCAACACAGCAAATAAAGTCAGTAAAATAAATTAAGTCTCATCGTTGTGTTACAACCAAATATAATCCTAAACGAAGCTCTCCATGACTTTTCTAAAGGTCTCCTCCACTGCCCACCATTACCTTTCAGTCAATTTAGCAGTTTTTAGCAGTGAACTGGTGTGTTAATGTACTTCAAATTTGAAGCAACGGATATTTAAATGATGCGCATTGGGAACTGTAAAAGTGAGACCTGATACCACAATAATGTAAAGAACTTCTAAAAAATAAATAAATAAATAAAAATAGAAGCATCAGCCTGGGTTAAAGAAGTGCCTGCTCCCATGCATAAAGCCATCATAGGTAAGATATAAATGGGAGAAGAAAAAAATAATAATAATAATAAATAAATAAATAATCCCCGCTGTGGCAGTATGCTTTAACATAGGATATTTGACACTTTTGGGTTTTCAAAGAAGAATTCTTTCAAAAAAATAAATAAATAAAGTGCACAATTCTGTTTTTGTAAGCAAAGTCATTCTGAGTGATTTTATTTAAAATGGTTAATTGTAGAGAAATTTACCCATTTTGATTTTTTTCACAGTGGTGGTGTTAGGAACCAGGGTTGGCAATGCCAACAATGCAAACATGGGCGTTTTATTTACTACCCAAAGTGTCTAGTAAACCTACATGTGTTGATGGTAAAGTTGGTAAAATAGTAATGAATCTTTAAAATCTGTTTTCATTGTGTACCAGATTGCCTTAGTGATGTAAACGTCAACACTTTCCCCATTTTAAAGTGGGATTGTGACTCAGAGTTCAGTTGCTAATTGTCCTGCCACTTTCTTTGCCCCTGTTGACTGATTGGACATGCCTGTCTGCTCACACCATGTTAATATAACTGGAAAACGAATTTCTATGGAAACACTAAGTAAGCCCTGAGCACACCCACCGCTTCTGCTACTAGTAATTAGCTATTAGTTCTACATAGTAAAACTATTTTCCTGTACAGCCTAATGACCTGATAGATGTTTGTGAAAGTGTTTATGACCATGACTGTGTGTTAGCCCAAAAATTAGGCTTCTGCAAATGGAAACCTGCCCATTACGTTTCTTTTTCCTTTTGGCCCCTGTCACTATCAATGAGCTTATTTTTTAGTTTTGAGGGCCTATGAGTTGCTGAGCAGGAGACCTTCACTAAGGGTCATTTCCATTCAGTCTTACAACCCTTTCCATGAGTCTTCAGCACAATCTGTCGTCACACAAATATTTAATGCCTAATATGCTTTGTAATGAGGGAGTGTACCTGTAGGCCTACAGCAAAAGACACATTTCCACAGTGGTGTACCTCAGGGGTGGGATCTAAGCCCACTTTCTTTATACCTCATTTCCTTTTGCTCTCTTTAATATTTCTCCTAGTCTGGGGGCTTGTAACTCCACTACCTCTAGCCAGTGTATGCTTTCTGGAGAGAAAAACACAGAGTCAAGGCCAAAATAATGTTCTTGATATATTTGTGTTTTCTCCCTGGGTTTATTTTAAGGAGGCTGTGACGCATATAGAGCTATCCAGGTATTTTTTTCTCTGTCAACATGGTTGCCTCCATCTGATGGTAGTTGACAAGCCATGTTCTGGGAAAAGAGAATGAAGCTCATTGAGAGGCTTTCCAATATTTTACAGGAAGCTGGCAAAGTCACAAGAGCCTGATGTTCATTCAGGAGGCCCTGCTTTGAATCTTTGAGTGGTATTATTGAGAAAAGCATGTAGCTAGTGCACTTTTAAACACCAACACAACATTCTTCAATAAACACGAGGGTTCTAACATCTACCATGGGCTCCATTCAGGAAAAGAACCGTCATGCCAAACGGACTAGCATTAACAGAGGAGAACATTCTCAACTTTTCCAACAAACACAAACACACGGCAGACTTATGGTTCGGGTTATTGGTGTTTACTATGAAATATTGGCTTGTTGTAGCCCAGACCGGCAGGTTGATAGGTAACATATTTTCATGAATAGATGCAAATGTATGTAATTTCTGTCACACAAATCCAAACCGACCTGAGTTTGGTCTTTGTTACCAGCCTTAATAATCTTTTCATTAGAACGGCAGCCTATTCTTGAGAGACAAACACTGGCAACAGAGGTGCTTCTGTTTGGATGAGTGGTGGGTGCAGGTGACAACCTCTAAACCTGCTGTCAAATATCTGCCTCTCCACCAGCCCGATTGTTAACACCCTGCAGCGAGACCTGCTGCCCTGGGCTATTAGTCATCCTGACAGCTCCCCTTATTCGCCACCTTCTCTGGCCATGACACACTTGTTTCCACACTTCCTGACCCACCCGCTGCTCCAGTGCTCTCTGGGCCTTCTTACCATAAAGTGGTGAGAGGGGCAGGGAACTGTTCAACCCAAACATGTTCAGTATTAATTACTGGTGTAATATACTGTCAGTCTGTCTGCTGTGGCTTTTTTCATGTGCACTGATTGCACATGAGCAGTAGTTTTAAAACTGGCTATTACAAGCAGCGAGAAGAATCAGCTAAAGGCGATGTTCATTAATCAACAATTTAGCAAGGTTGGGACATGCACGTGCAACTTCAAATGCCGAACGGTGGGAAATCCCAAGCTAGGCACTGTGTGGGAGCACTGTTTGTGTAAAACTGGTTCGAGTTGGTATGGTGCAACTGTTACACATGCTTTTATTGAAAGGCTTAACCTTAGTCATGGTCATTGTTGACTAAAACAACAAAACAAAGCTGTACTTTGATATTATTTGTTTCTCATTCATAGATCATTGACACAGGCAAGGCAATCCTGGTGTGCACATAGATGCTAAACGTTCGACCAAGACCACATTTGTGTTTGTAAGTTGGAGAGGAGATCACAGATATAATGATTAAAATTTTCAGAGAAGCGGCTGTTGCGTAATTCACTTGTTATGTGGGCAGAATGTACTAACCCAATTACACCAAAGTTGGCACAGCAGAAAAAACTAATAAAAACAGACAGCAAATCTTTGTTGACTTGTATTTAATTAATTACATCACATTGACAAGATATTTAATGTTTCAACTGTTCAATTTTATTGTTTTTAGATATATATGCTTGGTCTACATTTATTGCCTGCAACATGTTCCAAAAAAAATGAAAGCTGGACTCATCAGAGGACACATTTCCATTTTGCTTCAGTTCATATCAGATGAGCTTTAACCCAGAGAAGTTGGTGGTGTTTCTGGCCACCTGTGCCACCTGTGCAGCAAGTCCAGTCGTGAAATTTCCTCACTACTAAATATTCCACAGTCGACTGTCAGTGGGATTATAACAAAGTGGAAGGGATTGGGAACGACAGCAACTCAGCCACGAAGTGGTCGGCCACGTAAAATGACAGAGCGGTCAGTGGATGCTGAGGGGCATAGTGCGCAGAGGTCACCGACTTTCTGCAGAGTCAATCACTACAGACCTCCAAACTTCATGTGGCCTTCAGATCAGCTCAAGAACAGCGTAGAGAGCTTCATGGAATGGGTTTCCATGGCCGAGCAGCTGCATCCAAGCCTTACATCACCAAGCACAATGCAAAGCGTGGAATGCAGTGGAGTAAAGCGCCGCCACTGGACTCTAGAGCAGTGGAGACGTGTTCTCTAGAGTGACCAGTCACGCTTCTCCATCTGGAAATCTGATGGACGAGTCTGGGTTTGGCGGTTGCCAGGAGACGGTACTTGTCTGACTGCATTGTGCCGAGTGTAAAGTTTGGTGGAGGGGGGATCATGGTGTGGGGTTGTGTTTCAGGAGTTGGGCTCGGCTCCTTAGTTCCAGTGAAAGGAGCTCTTAAAGCTTCAGCACCAAGAGATTTTGGACAATTTCACGCTCCCAACTCTGTGGGAACAGTTTGGGAACGGCCCCTTCCTGTTCCAACATGACTGCGCACCAGTGCACAAAGCAGGTCCATAAAGACGTGGATGAGCCAGTTTGGGGCCTGCACAGAGTCCTGACCTCAACCCCATAGAACCCCTTTGGGATGAATTAGAGCGGAGACGGTGAGCCAGGCCTTCTCGTCCAACATCAGTGTCCGACCTCACAAATGTGCTTCTGGAAGAACGGTCAGAAATTCCCATATACACTCTCCTAACCCTTGTGGAAAGCCTTCCCAGAAGAGTTAAAGCTGTTATAGCTGCAAAGGGTGGGCCGACATCATATTAAACCCTATGGATTAAGAATGGGATGTTACTCAAGTTCATATGCGTGTGAAGCCAGATGAGTGAATACATCGTGTACCTGTTCTTAAACTGCTGGACTATTTGTTCACTCAGTTTTTCACAGGGGTAACTGAGCCTTTTCTCAGGGCTCATTTTATACTCAATCATGAAAGCGTCCCCTGTTACCTCTTCAACTTTTTACCTGTAGAAAGTTCCAGGTTCAAAACTTTTTCATCATTCTACAAACTTGTCAGTCTTACATCACGCCTCTCCCTACTGTTTTTTAATGTGCTGCAGGCATTAAATTTGGAATTAGCAAATATTTACAAACATTACTTATTTCTTCTTTGTGCTGTTTTATTTGAATACCTGTAAAAGACAATTTACAAATTATTATCTTTTGTTTTTATTTGTATTTTACATACTGTGTTGGAATTAGCTTTCTAAATTAAATGAAAAAAATTAGCACATGAAAGCTCTGAGCTGCTCTAAAGTCACAGTTCCATAAAACAGAATATAAGACAATCCCTTTTTGCATGGATTTCTTCATTTATATATATAAATATACGTTCCAAACACATTGTATTTCAATATTTAAAGCTATACTGTATAAATTGTTCTATAAAATTGAAAAATAAAGTTCATTACTTGGCCAAAAAGGAAAAACATGCCAGAAAGAATAATAAAAAAAAATTTATTAAAAAAGTTGGATTTTCAGACGATACCATGCATCATTACATATTAATGTCCTGTGCACAGACTCGAAAAGAAGGTCAGCTCAATGTTTCGGTCTTAAATGCAAAATCAACATTATACTGATAAAAATGTAATGACTCTTCTTCTTCTTCTTTCGGCTGCTCCCTTTAGGGGGCGCCACAGCGGATCATCTGCCTCCATCTTGCCCTATCCACTGCCACCTCTACTTTCACACCAACCATCTCCATGTCCACCTTCACTACATCCATAAACCTTCTCTGAGGTCTACCTCTTCTCCTTCTACCCAGCAGCTCCATCTCCAACATTCTTTGCCCAATATATCCACTATTCCTCCTCAACACATGTCCAAACCATCTCAACCTGGCCTCTCTGGCTTTATCTCCAAACTGCTCCACCTTCACCGTCCCTCTGATCTGCTCATTTCTATTCTTGTCCAGCCTGGTCACTCCCAACGAAAATCTCAGCATCTTCATCTCCGCCGCCTCCAGCTCAGCCTCCTGTCTTTTAGACAGAGCCACAGTCTCCAAACCATTGATAAAAATGTAATGACAGTAGTAGATAATTCAGGTACATCTTCAGAAGACATGTCCTTCACCAAATTTTGAATGGGTTCTCTTTGAATACTCGTTCAACACTCGTAGTAGTCGGATTCATCTACTCATGGGGGTCTGAAGCACGACTGGCATTGCAAACTGATGGTTTCCTTTCACTTTCTTACACTAGGTTTAGCTTGAGCACTGACGACAGAAGCCTGTAAGGCGTTTACACACTATATTCTTTCCTTTGTATGTTTCAGTTTTAAAGCATTACAAACGTCTGCCGGCTCCTGCTTTACAGAGCCGCTCCCTCTCACACAGGCGACCTCAGTATGTGCATGCCGGCCGTCAGCTGTAGACAGGAGGCCGACGACGAACTGATGGACGGTGATCGTCAGTTGGCCTTAGCTGGTGTTAGTTCTCCCTCGAGGAGTCGGTGCGGGCCCTAACCTACACCTGCGCTGGCTCTCACTGCGCTGAGTGACGAGGGGGCCGTGACATCCTACCCACTCAGAGAAAGGAAAGTACAATGCTGAGGTAAGCAGCTGCCTAGGGGCCCCATGATCCAAGGGCCCTGTTAAAACACAAATTATATTTACTGTACGCATTAAAATTGTCTATTCCAAAATATATACATTAGAAAAACAGCTGTAATTTGTGGTTGTAGCAATATTTTTGGACATGCAGCCCCACGACCTGGGCAAATACCCATCACAAGTTATTATTTACTTCTCTGAAGCTTTGAATTATTAGGCCTAGAGCCCTAAACTCACATCTGCCCTGGAAAGAGGGGGCAGTTATGCTCTCTTGGACTCCCAGCAATGACCGTGGGGATCACCTGAGCTCAAACATCATCATCTACCAATGATAAAATCCAACGACGACAGTAATGATACTACTGCTTCTGTGGAGCACATAAAAACGGATCATCACAACCTTGAAACCTTGAGTTCTCATGGCTCTATACATAATCTGCCTTCACTGGAGAACCCTGTTTCAGTTCTTTTTAAAGGTACATGACTCACATAGCACTGACTGACATTTGCTCCTCTTCCTTTAAAGATTGTACAAAGAGATTCACGCGTTGAGTGATCCATCGCAAATATCTCACCTCCCACTTCGTAATTATGCTTATTTACACTGACAATTTGCTCCGATTGATCGCATCAGTCAAGATGCCAAAAGCAAGAAGAGACCTGTTGGGGAAGAGCAGGGCTCTGATAAGAGAGGCTGAGATTGAGAAGCAGTGAGAGCATGTTTTTCCCGTTTAGTTGTCCCACTTATAGGAAGCAAGAACACTGATAAAGTGTGTCCGGTGGGAATGTGGCTTCTCTGCTGATCAGTATCTCTTCTGTGTGTGCCCACAGGAATGAGGAATGACGTTCTCGTTTCATGTGCTGTTTTGATGACTGGACAGGCTGCAGTGCTTTCTGGTTTGTGGTTTCTTAGCTCACTGCCAAAGTATGAGACCAATGTAACGAAAGATTATGTTACTTTCCTCTTTGTTATATTACACATAAAGGACACGGCAGCCCCGGATGCCGACTTTAACTTCTCTCAGAATTTGAATTCATGAAGTTATTTCTTCAAAATGGATTTACATTTTGAGGTTTGGGAGCTACAGGGCAGGTATTAAAAGAGTTTTATGACTGATTTACTAAACACCTGTAAATGTACTTAACACCTGTAAATCAGAATGGAGGAGTGATAGGATGGGACTGTTTCAGCTCACTCCCACTTTTCATGAAGACTCAGTCAGAGACCGCCTCAGTCAGAGACCGCCTCAGTTAGAGAACGCCTCATTCAGAGACGGCCTCAGTCAGAGACTGCCTCAGTCAGAGAACGCCTCAATCAGAGACCGCCTCAGTCAGAGAACGCCTCAGTCAGAGACCGCCTCAGTTAGAGAACGCCTCATTCAGAGAACGCCTCAGTCAGAGAACGCCTCAGTCAGAGACCGCCTCAGTCAGAGAACGCCTCAGTCAGAGAACGCCTCAGTCAGAGACCGCCTCAGTTAGAGACCGCCTCAGTCAGAGAACGCCTCAGTCAGAGACCGCCTCAGTCAGAGACTGCCTCAGTCAGAGACTGCCTCAGTCAGAGAACGCCTCAGTCAGAGACTGCCTCAGTCAGAGAACGCCTCAGTCAGAGACAAACCTCAGTCAGAGAACGCCTCACTCAGAGACTGCCTCAGTCAGAGAACGCCTCAGTTAGAGAACGCCTCAGTCAGAGACAAACCTCTGTCAGAGACTGCCTCAATCAGAGAACGCCTCATTCAGAGACGGCCTCAGTCAGAGACGGCCTCAGTCAGAGACTGCCTCAGTCAGAAAATGCTTCATTCAGAGACAGCCTCAGTCAGAGACGGCCTCAGTCAGAGACGGCCTCAGTCAGAGACTGCCTCAGTCAGAGAATGCTTCATTCAGAGACAGGCTCAGTCAGAGACGGCCTCAGTCAGAGACGGCCTCAGTCAGAGAATGCTTCATTCAGAGACAGCCTCAGTCAGAGACGGCCTCAGTCAGAGACTGCCTCAGTCAGAGAATGCTTCATTCAGAGACAGCCTCAGTCAGAGACGGCCTCAGTCAGAGAACGCCTCAGTCAGAGACAGCCTCAGTCAGAGAACGCCTCAGTCAGAGAACGCCTCAGTCAGAGACGGCCTCAGTCAGAGAACGCCTCAGTCAGAGACGGCCTCAGTCAGAGACTGCCTCAGTCAGAGAATGCTTCATTCAGAGACAGCCTCAGTCAGAGACGGCCTCAGTCAGAGACGGCCTCAGTCAGAGAATGCTTCATTCAGAGACAGCCTCAGTCAGAGACGGCCTCAGTCAGAGACTGCCTCAGTCAGAGAACTTCTCAGTCAGAGACCGCCTCAGTCAGAGACGGCCTCAGTCAGAGACGGCCTCAGTCAGAGACTGCCTCAGTCAGAGACGGCCTCAGTCAGAGAGCGCCTCAGTCAGAGACGGCCTCAGTCAGAGACTGCCTCAGTCAGAGACCGCCTCAGTCAGAGGCCGCCTCTATCAGTGCAGTTTCTAAAGCTTTACCATCCAGTCTTCAAACAGAGATCCTCTCAGCTTCTATTTGGCATTTAGCTTATTAAACTGTAAACACTGTCTGACCAGAGGAGGACGGCTCTCCCCTTGTGAGTCTTGGTTCCTCCCAAGGTTTCCTCCTCCAGTCTGAGGAAGTTTCTCCTCGCCACCATCGCCTCTGGCTCGCTCACTGGGGGAATCTATGCTGTAACTGTACATTTTCAAACTTCTGTAAAGCTGCTCTGTGACATCATCGTTGTAAAAAGTGTTAAACTTGAATTGAATTGAATTGAATTGAATCAGGGATGTAGCTAAAACCTTTAGAATGGGGTGGTCAGGTACGAGCCAGAGCTAGGAAAAATAAAATAATGTTACTGCATTAAAAAGACATTAAAACGTGATGTGTTGTTTTAACTATTTGAATTCTTTGAATCAAATTAAATGAATAAGTAAATGAAATAATTTTTTGCCTGTATAAAATGACCTATAACGCATGCACACGTTCAACTATAAAAAGAAAATAGCATAATAAACAATTATAGATGACTAGTTCTTGATTGTCATCTCATCTTACCGTCACTTAGTCCTCATAATAGAGCCACTGAAATGTACCTCACACAGCAGCCCTGCTGAAAGGACCCAACACACATTCCTTCACGACTGCTCAGCCAGTTCTAATCACTGTTAATACTGATTGAAAACTATCATAAGCATAATTGATTATTAATGATGTGTGACTGTCTCACTTTCCATAGCTACATTGGCAAAAATGGTAGCCATACATCATTCCAAGGTTGCCTTGGCCGCTCCAGCATCTGAATGGAATGTCTTAGTAGATACCTCTAATTCCCACCAGTGCAAAGTGTCTGTAGACCAGGTCTGCTCAATCTTGGAAGATCTACCACCTTGGAGAGTTCAGATCCAACACATCTGTCACTAGTTGTCAGATGCTCCTGAAGATCTTCATTATCTGACTCAGGGGAGCTCGATTAGGGCTGGAGCTAAACTCTTCAGGGCGGTAGATCTCCAGGACCAGGATTGAGGACCCTTGCATTGGACTACAGGTCTGGGCAGGATCCATTTTTAGACCCAGTCTCACAGAATATTTGTACCATTCTGCTCACAGCATAAGCATTTTGTCCCACTCCTGCCTGCAGTTTCTTCTAGCTGGTTTCCATCTGCATTAGTCACACATCTGAAAATGACTGCCACTTGCCTTTGTTCCACTTTACTGTCATGTACTCACGTTTCTTAAAAGCTCTTTCCACAGCTGTGGCTGTCTGACTGTCTGTGGCTCTGCTGTTTCAGTAGCCTACGAGAAAGCAATCATGCTGTTCACATGATTGGCTGCTTCTGTTTAGAACTAGTTTAGAACATTGATTTAGAATAAGTTCATTTAATATGCCTTATTTTCCCGTTAGGTCGCGTTTTATGCTCATTATTAAGTGATAGCTATCGTTTTACGTTGGCCGTTCATCGTTTGTGGGATTTCTCTCGTCGTGTGCTGTCCTGCTCCTGCCCACTCTCGCATGTGCCTCAAGATACAGCGGTGAGTCCTGAGGAATGTAGACCTCCACTGTAGACTGGATAATTAGAACCTCTTTAGGTAAATCTGCCCCTGCATGTCTTGAATAATCAAGCCAGAAATGACAGTATGCTGCATTCAGTTCTTCAGAACAGTGCCAAAATAGTCACATTGCTTTGCTCTTAAATTCAGACTCACTGCCTTTACAATTGAATCTTACTGATTTATGATGTTGGTACAGGTCATTTCCAGGTCCTAATTCCTTCACCAGCTACAGCATCTTTGTTTTTGTACCCTGCAGCTAAAAGGTGACCTCGGCTCTTAAAGTGAAAAATACATATCTTTGGATTGCCCATCGTAGCTGAAGACTCTAGCACTACTGAGCACCAGCAAGTCATTAATAAGCCTATCCACACTCATCAGGCACCACAATGGTGACTTTTTATTTGAGCTACAATTTATATTTTCGCATGTGGTTAGTTTGTGACTACTGTCTGTCTTGCTGTTGAGCGTAAAGGCAGATGTACAAAATATAGGCAGTGATTTAATATTCAACAAGGCAGGGTTTCAGAGCACTGCTAAAGCCATCAGGAGATTCTCTCGTCTCGTATTCTCTTTTATCATCCGCTGGAGAAAGAGGAGGCCCATGGTTTACTACAAGAACGGGGTGATTAGTGGATGGGTTTTGGGGCCAGGGATAATATATGTGGTTAATTTATGGCTTGTGGGTTTCTTCACCTTGCGGTGATGGTGTCTGGCTGGGCTGCTCAAAGTTGTAATCAGCGATCGGAAAAGGGAAGCCAGGACATTATGGATCAGTTTTCTCAGATGGATTCTGCCTGGAAGGGCTTTGACTTCGTCCAGTTTGTGTGCTGAAGGAGAAGGAAGAAGGAAGAAGGAGTGAACTGACACCTAAATATTATGAAAACTTCGTCAACCCAATGACAGTACAACCACACAAGATTATTTATTTCACAGTTTAGAAAAAAAGAAAGGCCTTTTGTATGACGTTCAGGACCCTTCCATATCATAACGTTCATTAAACTTGTTTCTATTGTAATCAAAACCTTGCATTTTCAAAATGAATTGAATTCCTCTGATTTTTCAACGTTTCTGCATAAGTAAATAGTCCAGATGTAACTCGTTGACAGTGGTTTGATGTGAAATGCTTTGTTCTAGAAAGCTTACCGAGTTAGAACTGTCCACAGTGGTGGGAATCAGGTATCTGTGGCATTTAATGCCTCTGTAAGCCCCCCTCACAGAAACCTGTTAGATTAAATGGTTATGAATACTATATGTGGTTATTCATTTCTGACGTCTGAGGCATTAGCCCTCATTCATTAAAGTTTCGCCACAGTGGATCATCTGCCTCCATCTTGCCCTATCCACTGCCTCCTCTACTTTCACACCAACCATCTCCATGTCCACCTTCACTACATCCATAAACCTTCTCTGAGGTCTACCTCTTCTCCTTCTACCCGGCAGCTCCATCTCCAACATCCTTTGCCCAATATCTCCACTATTCCTCCTCAACACATGTCCAAACCATCTCAACCTGGCCTCTCTGGCTTTATCTCCAAACTGCTCCACCTTCACCGTCCCTCTGATCTGCTCATTTCTAATCTTGTCCATCCTGGTCACTCCCAACGAAAATCTCAGCATCTTCATCTCCACCACCTCCAGCTCAGCCTCCTGTCTTTTAAACAGAGCCACAGTCTCCAAACCGTACATCATAGCAGGACCACTGCTGTCTTGTAGACCTTCCCTTTCACTCTTGCTGCTATCCTTCTGTCACACATCAGCCCTGACACCCGTCTCCATCCACTCCATCCTGCCTGCACCCTCTTCCTCACCTCTTTTCTAAAAGAAATATTTGACCATATGAGCCTAATGACGTATGAACCTCTTTGCTTATGAGTCAAGAAACATTTCTACGAAGTAGAAACAAAAGCAGAGACTTGAGGTCAAACTATTAATCCTCTTCAGTGCATGAAATCAAGCACCGGCCTACCAATAGCTCATCACATGTTGCTTCCATCATGTACTTCCATGTTTACATGTACATCCACTTCTGTACTTCACTGCCATGTGCATAAACTATTTACAGTCTTCTGATTTTCTATTGTTATTCTTCTCATTGAAATTATAGATAATATTGCTAATACTTTGAAGTAGTGAATCACAAATCAAGCATTCGTTTTAGACACATCTAATCTACACACATCTACCAAAAGTGCATTTGATTGTAGAGACACACCAAAGATAAAATGATGAATAACCTGTCAGCAAAATTTGTGTGCACTCAATTTACAGTATACAATAATAAAATAATACAATAATACACTGAGCAATTCATTAGGAACACCTGTACAGCCGATCATGTGCATAAAACCATGCAGATACATTCAGGTATTGTTCACGTTACCCGTCAGAATATAGTGCAATAAACAAAAACCTCCCACCAGCGGCAGTTCTGCAGACAGAAATACCTTGATGAGAGACATCAAGGCCACAGTAACTATTCTGTACAGTTGTCGTAGCAGAAAAGCATCTCAGAATGCACCACATGTAGAATCTTGAGGCTACAACAGCAGAAGACCATGCTGAGTTCCACTGATCAATACTTTAAACCCATCCTGCCTTGTGTCAACAGTCCAGGCTGGTGGAGGTGGTGTAATGTGTGGGGAATGTGTTCTTTGGGCCTGTTAATACCAGTAATCATTTAAATGCCACAGCCTATTTAAGTATAGTTGCTGACCATGTGCTGACCTTCATGGCCACAATGGACCCTTCTACTAATGGCTACTTATGGCATGATAATACACCGTGTTAGAAAGCAAAAGTTACCTCAAACTGGTTTCATGAACACGACAATGAGTTCAGTGTTTTTCAGCGGCCTTCCCCGTCACCGGCCCTGAATCCAATAAGAGCATCTTTGGGATGTGGAAAGGCAGATTCACAGCTTGAAAGCGCACCTGAAAAAAATCTGCAGGAATTGCATGATGCAATCATCTCAACATGGACCAGAAAATCAAAGGAATGTTTCTAACATCTTGTGGAATCCATGTCACAAAGAACTGAGCCTGTTTTGACAGCAAACGGAGGACCTTAAAAAGTGCTGGGTTGTTCAGTACATCTCAATAATAGAATTTTTTTTTTTCTTTCCAAAAAAATTGACATTCCAGTTTGACTTTAATGTCTGTTGGTGTAACAAGATTTAATTCCAATACGTGAAATGTTTACAGACCTTAAAGTGCAGCTGGAGTTCTCAAATAGCGTAACAAAATGAATACAAAAAAAAAAAAAGTTATGACGTTTTGAGGGCCAAACATTAACCCAGCTGCTCATTCTGGCCCTATAAAAGTCACTGGATACCGAGGTAAGGTACATAAGGAGCCATCTGAGTGCCATCTTTACAACGTCCTAGGGCCAGAAAATACCATAAATGCCTTAAACGCCTCATAAATGAGATCCCTTCCCTGATCTCCTCAGCTTGTGCTCTCTCTCTATAAAAACAGCCAGCTTAAGACCCTTTTTTAAAAATCATACAGCTCATTTTGTTTTATCACCGTTCAACTACACTTGAATTAAAAGTAAGTGGAACATGTCCAGTGCTTGGACTCTGCTAGGCTAAAACGTGATCGAGCCTGACTCCTTGACATTGCGGGCCTTGTTACCAACCTCTTGCCTCTTTTTTTCCCATTAGTTCACTCTGGCTCTGGAGCATGCGAGGCAGCTCTGTTGACTCAACGAAGAAAAGTCATTAGCATCCCTCTCTGTCACCGGCTCACTCTGGAGTTGGCAAGGATTTGGGTTTTTAGAGAAAGCTCTTTTAGATTTTTTGGAAGAGGCTCCCTCTGACCCACATAGGCCTTTCCTCGTGGAGTTAATTGTGCCTAAAGGCAGGTATGGGATTCTATGAGTCCCCGTGCCAAGACGAAGAGAGGACATGGAGCAAATGGCCCAAAATGAAATGGGCCATGACAGGGCTTTTCAGAATATCTATTTTATTGCTCTTGGAGAAAAAGGAAGAAAAAACATAAATTGACCTCTGGGTTCTGGAAGCACTTCAGATGCAGTTGAACTTTTGGTGAATTTGTGGACTTTTGGAAATTGATTCACTGGTTTTCTCTGAATTGAACATTAAGTCCGGTTGATGGTCCCCCCTAGTCCCAGGTGAGCAATCACACAAGGTTCTCTTTACACATCTTTGGATTCATATTTATCCTTTTCTAGATAATACAGTGCAGTCTGGAAGTAAATAGAAATACAGTACTTCCATATTTTGTTGCTTTGGCTTTGTACTAAACCACATTACATTTAAAGTGAATTAATGAATATGAAGCAAAAATACAAAATATCAGATGGTAATTACACGACAGTTCAAAGATTTGGACCATTTTCAGTATATAAAATTAGTTTTGTTGCAAATACATGAATAATACACTCAGAAAAGTGTTGCTTTTAATTTACTTGATTCAAATATGTACATTAAAAAAACAGCATAATTCTTGCCAAATGTGTGTACAATTAATGACAGTAATTATGTTAAAGTAACATGTCCAGGTGAAGCCAATGTACATATTTGTACCGAATAAATTCAAAGCAGCATTGAGGAAAGCTGTAAAAATAAGAATTGATTGATGATAAACACACCTGTAGATGATTTCATAATAACTGAAACCTTTATAGTGTCAATATAGAACTTATTAAATATTTGTTATTATTGTAAATAACAAATACTAATATATCAAGTTATTCCAAGCATTTGAATTGTAGTGTTTACCTATATTGAGCAAACAATATAGGAATCATAGCCTTTATTAATGTATGATCTCTCAGTTTCAGGAAACAATATGCAACTGGACAGCTGGATGCTCAGATGTTCCTTAGCCAGCTGTATGGTGATGATTACATCTTCAATTTCCAATAAAATTGGCCATTAAGTGCAAGTTATTAATACTACTTCAATAAGGGAGGAAGACGTCAAAGGAAAATCAGTGAAAAAAGAGTTCACACCTGGTAGGCCACCAAAACGGTCAAGCTCTTGCTGTAACAGGTGTCTACAGGTGTTTCTCTCCATCCTTCCATTGTGAGAAGACACCTCAGCACCTTTCAGTCTTACTGAGAAAAGGACAAAATATCTAAACACATCCAACAAAGAAGCTGCTGTTTGAAGAACAATGGACTGACTGACCCAGTGGAGTCCGGATCTCAACACCACTGAATGTGTTTGGGGTTTTTAGATCAGAAAAAGCAGAAAAAAGACGACGGACCTGTAAGACTGAACTTTGGAGATGTGGAAAAATATCCCTGCAGATTTCTCTGAAAACGTGACTGCAGGTCCAGAGAACAGAAGCAGTCATAGCAACAGTTGGACACACTAATTACTGAAAAAAAATGATATTATATGCAGTTGTTGAGGCTTCTGAGTGTTTTTCTCTGACCTCTGCACGGTACTGGACGTATGATGTCATTTCACACGTTTGGCCTGTTTTAAAGCAGCGTCCAGTAAGCACAACACTTTCTACTCTTAAGTATTACATAATACCTTTTTGTGCTGTGACTATGAATAATTATGCGTCCCTTCTAGGGTGCCAAGGCTTTTATCACCCTAGACCCTCCCACCCTTTACAAACACCATCCCCTGATAGGTCCCTCAGAGCTAAATGCTAATCAGTGAATCTCTGTAAATCCAGAAGCACATTTGTGTGTAAATTATTAGTCTGTGAATGTCATGGCATATCCATCATGTCCCAGCCTGCTCCCACGGGGACCATGGCTTAAGTGGAAAAGAGGGTTGTAGCTCATATCCATGCAGATTACCAGAGAGAGAGCTCCCCTGTTGCCTGGTGTCCTGGAGTGTGCCATACAGACACAAAGCATGATAGCTCCTGCAGCTGGCTGCGTCCAGTTTTAGGCCTGGGATTTCCATCAGTAGGCCACAGAGGCTCTGTGATGGACAGGATGGGGGGTGCCTGGAGTCTCAGCACAGCTACAAGTCTGGGATCTGAGGAAGTACAGACCTATAGACAGTTCAATGAGGCTCTCCTGCTTCTCCTCCTTGCTGTGATGTGGGTAGAGGACAAGCACGAGACATTGCAGATGCCATGTACAGGTCAGTTCTTTGGCTTGGCATATCACGTCTGTATTAAATGAGCCACCTCAAATGGCTCCTTCTCGCAGCTAATGTGAAACAGCTGGTAGTTAACCCAAGACTCTATAGCAGGGATGTGACTGAGTATGACTCCATTACTCAGAATGAACAGATAATGCGCTTTAAACAGAGACAAATGCAGATATAAATACAACAAAAACACTATTTGCTACTTGTGTGTTTTAGGAACACTAAACCCTAAATAAGACCTCGACATTCATGGTAAACTTTGCTTGCTCGCGTGCCTCCGTGGCTGCTTCCAAATAATAGAGTCAAACTTCGGTTGCTCTGTGCTTTCCTTGGCTTTGCCTGACCTGTAGGCAATGTAGCGTAGTGGCAGTGCTGACTACCTTATAGATCCACATGGCTACCCAGCAAAATTAAGGACAGTAATAGAAAACAAGTTTCATTTATCTGCTCGGACACAGTCTGTGCACATCAGTGGTGTCCTGCAGTAGCCTGACCTAAACACTGCCTCTCTGTGTGGAGTCTGCATGTTCTCCCCGTGTCTGTGTGGGTTTCCTCCGGGTTCTCCGGTTTCGTCCCACAGTCCAAAGACAGGCAGTCAGGTCGATTGGACGTGCTAAATTGTCCCTAGGTGTGAGTGACTGTCTGTGTTTGTCTGTCTGCCCTGCGATGGACTGGCGACCTGTCCAGGGTGTATCCTGCATTCCGCCCAAAGACTGCTGGGATAGGCTCCAGCATCCCCCCGCGACCGTGACGGAGAAGCAGCTTAGAAAATGGATGGATGGATGGATGGATGGACATGCAAACAATACCAATTCCAAACACATAGGGCTCTTCAGAGTGATGGTCTAAAAACACTTTTATTTGCCTAAAGAACTTTTCAACAGAGACTTTTTTCTTAAATGTGTTAAATGCGTATGGAACCTCTTTAAAAGCCGAAATCCACAAAACATAAAAGCTTCTTGTGGAATCGCACATCCAAGCTGAGGAACTCTCATTTTCAAGACAGTGCCTGGAATAAAATGTTATGATATACAGCGCTGTGTGAAAGTTTCAGGCGTCTAATCAAATGTTTAACCAGTTTCCCTCAGCAGTGAGTTCATCACAATATACATTAGAATAAAGTCGTATTCATAATTCAAATAAACAGAAAAACAATAAACAGTAACAAGAATTTCTCAGGTCCATATTTTTAATTGACACCTTCACAGCCGCCACAGAGACTCGTTAATATCATCAATTACATCATGAGCTTAATTTACTGAGCACTGATTGGTCAAACCAGGAGCTGCTTTTTAACTACATATAATACTGGGCTTATATGTTGTTTTATATACATATAGTTATTAATTAATATTTTATAATTTTTGTTTATTCAAATATTAACACTTTTCTCAGCAAATAAACACAAACTACACAAATAAATAGATTTTGGAAATGTGACTTGGGTGCCTGAGACTTTCACACAGTGCTGTATATGTAGATTTTAGAGAAATCACTGCTTGATTTTGGTCAATGAGTCTTCACATTTTTGTAGTAATTGCATTTGTAGTGTTATAACTCCTTTTAATATAAGTATAAAAACTCAAATGAAAATACACTCACCGGCCACTTTATTAGGTTCAGTTGCTTGTCAACACAAATAGCTGATCAGCCAATCACACGGCCGCAGCTCACTGCATTTAGGCGTGTAGAGGTGGTCAAGACGACTTGCTGAAGTGCAGACTGAGCATCAGAACGAGGAAGAAAGGGGATTTAAGGGGCTTTGAACGTGGCGTGGTTGTTGGTGCCAGACGGGCTGGTCTGAGTATTTCAGAAACTGCTGATCTGCTGGGATTTTCACGCACAACCATCTCTAGGGTTTACAGAGAACGGTCAGAAAAAGAGGAAATATCCAGTGAGCGGTCAGTTGTGTGGACGAAAATGCCTTGTTGATGTGAGAGGTCAGAGGAGAACGGGCAGACTGGTTCCAGATGATAGAAAGGCAACAGGAACTCAAATAACCAACCAGAATCTCTGAGGAACGTTTCCAACACCTTGTTGAAAGTCTGACACGAAGAATTAAGACAGTTCTGAAGGGAAAAGGGGGTCCAGCCTTTTACTAGCAAGGGGCACCTAATAAAGTGGCCGGTGAGTGTATGTTTCAGTTTCCGTGTGTTTAGTCAATTTGCTTCCATGCACATCTGTCATTTTCAAAAATTTGTCTGAGCGCCACCTACACTTCCACACACTTTCTCAATTTTTGCATATCTTAAATTTATCTATCTTAAATTTGGCTTTAATGGTGTTTGCATATTATACATGTGTTTCATTTAAAAATGCTTCGTTGTTACTTTCCAAAGATGCTGCAGCACATTCAGCAAATTTGCAGGCCATTTCACGTGTTTCTGAATTTGACTGAATGAAGAATGAAGGGATTCCGATGTGATAAGCGTTTAGATTTCCTGAGTGTCTATTGGTCACCTTCACACAAAATGCAGCTGGACACACAAATCCACCTTTAACACATGGTGAGAGGCAGATGACCTGTTTTAAACCCCTCTTCATAGCCTCGTATCTCTGGATGTGAGTCACGTATGATCTCGCGACAAGATGGAATTGAAAGGGCGACTCTACAGGTTTTGGAAACGTTTGAACTGTATAGAGCTGTTTTATTCCAAAGATACAGAAACATAAATATAATCAAATTTGACAAAATGGGCGAGTTGTGAGGGTCAAAACACAGGAATGTTGCCTTAATTGCAGAAAAACTGTAGTTTCAGTCGTGATTCAGTGGTTCAGTAGTCACAAGTCTTAATGTTACACACGGATTTTCAGTGATATCTGCTGTTTTACCTGCAGTGTCTCACCTTCAGAATGCTCTCTCGCTCTACTTTAAAGCCTAAACGTTTGCCACCGCTTGCTTTCGCTCATTATCATTCTATATTACCAACTTCAGAAGGTTTTAGCAGCACCAACACATTTCACACTGCCTGCAATCTTAATTTCTGCAGCAAATATTTACCCACTAATTCTCATTGGATCTGGCAGTGCAGTGGAGTTAGTGGTGGATCTCTTCTGACCCCTTTGACAGCTGTCAATCAGCCTGGCATTCTGACCTCTTGACCTTATGCAGCCCACAACTTTCTCAATTATCAGCAATTGCTCTGAATTATTTTTTCAGCATGAAGTTCATTCAGAGAAAAATAAATGGAACTGCTACTAAAATCTAAACGCTTCCATTTGTGTGTAAGCAGATCCTTCACCGACATCTTCTTGTGCTTTGAGTGATCCTCTGCATTAATTATGATTATTTTATTAAGGGTATTTTTTTATTAATATGATTACTACCAAAAACTCCCAAACTTTGCTGAATGTTTCTGTGGTGACTGTTTCAGTAGCGAGCAAAACTCAAAAACACTAACCAGTACATGACTAGCAAACACAGCTTTGAGCAGTTGTACACACATGAAATCATTCAAGTTTAATTGACTGCAGAAAATATATTTTAGTAGTGATCATTTCTATTGGTGCACACTGGTCTTTCTGACTTTGGGACACATTTACTTCAAAGCAATGGGATCTAACTGCTCGCCATGTGGCCGTAAAGGGCAGGGATGCAGCCTCGCTTCCTGCACTAAAATGCAGGGGTGTGGCTAAAATAAGGCTCCACCCATTTACTTCTTGCGTATCGGTAGTGATGTAAAAAAGTGGGACAGCGTTTCATAAAGTTACGTATTTTAAAATTGAACTCATGATAAATCTAAATGTGTCAGGCTCCAGTCCTCGTGGGCCAAAGCACTGCAGACTTCAGCACGCTGCTTCATTAAACACACCTGATTCAGCTCATCAGCCAATCAGCAAGGCCTTCATGAATTTAATTAAGAGTGTGCCAGTATACATGGCATTATTCAGCCTGCCACCAACCCTGGTCCTGGAAATCTTCCTGTTGGTTGGAATTCGAGCCACAACCTGCCACACCTGCTCCAGCTAATTACAGGGGCAGTTGTGGGCTGGTGGTTAGGGAACTGGCCCTGTGACCGGAAGGTTGCCGGTTCGATCCCCTTGGCTGACGGTCCAAGGCACCTAACCCCCAACTGCTCCCTGGGTGCTGTGGATAGGGCTGCCTGCTGCCCTGGGCAACTGTGCCCCCTAGTGTGTGTGGTCACTGAGGTGCATGTCTGTGGGTGTTTCACTGCCCGGACGGGTTAAATGCAGAGGTCTAATTTCACAGTAGGCAAATGGTTCTAAATTGAATCTAATTAACTTCTTCTGCACTCCCTGATTGGCTGAATCAGATGCTTTATTGAAGGGTCGTCATGTTAGATGCAGATCTAAAACAACTTAACTCTGCAGTGAAGTAGATCTCCAAACGAGACCACTGGTATACATTATAACTCAGGGTATTCACACTGAGCCCCATGGCACTCCTCACTCTTCTTTTTCTTCTGTCTTTCCTTGTTCACCATCTCTCATTTGCACCTTGGTTCATTTTTAATCCCCTTTTCACCAAATATACCACGGTCCTTCTATACGTTGCCTTATTTTTCCCACTGTTTAAGAAGTTTGAGTGAAAAATTTAACATTTTAGAGCTAAAACCAGCCAATTCTATGTCGTGTTAATTTCACTATGGAGATGTATGTATGTAGTGCATGTCCTGAATCTAAGAAGTGGTTTCAGTTTCAGTTCCTTGTTGTTTCTGCATCCAAATGTCTTTAAAAGTATTCTGTTGTTTTCTTTTCTTTTGCCTCTCTGCTCATTCTTGTTCTCATTCTTGTTCTCCTTCAGTTCAAGCTCTTGCTGGAATGTCTTCTGTCATCTCTCTTCAATTCACCTTGCTGCCTCCTCTTTGTCGCTTCCTCTTCTCTCTCAGGTTTCCTCCTCGGCTCCTTATCTCTTTCTCAGCCATCTTTTTCTCTCATTGGCATTCTAATCCGCCTCAATTTTAGTTTTCTCCGCCTTCATTCCTCTTCAATTACAATCCCCATGTCGCTCCCGTCTCCCCATTGTCCCCTTCGGCCTTTTCTCTTCTTTTTCACTCAGGCTGTCTCCGTAGAGTCTCTCGTCCTATTCGGCATGGCTCTTTTTATCTCAGTCCCAGTGCTCTTCCAATAACATTCCTGTTCTCGTCTGTAGAATCTTTCTTCAGCACTTCCTTCAATTTTTCAATCTCCATGAAAACTTGCACTGGCTCTTGGCTCATGAGGGCCTTGATGGCGTTCTTAAGCACCTCCAGCCAGATTCTCTCCTGGAAGAGCTTCAGCTCCATGTGCTCTCACCATTCCTACTCCCACCACATTTAGCCTGTAATGATAAAAAAATAATTAGTATAGGTTGTTGTGTCAGAATTAAAGCAAACATTCCCTATATTAATGTATTTTATTCATGTAGTTTATCTTCTAATAAGAGTCAACAAGTTCAAGAAGAAGCCATTAAGTCAAAAAAGAGTGAATAAAACATTGGCCCTGTTGTCAGGCATATCACAAGCTTGATTCCCGGCGATGCCACAGCCATCCATAAGGTTGCCAGATGTCTGGTTTTGAGTCCCATGAATATATCAATAAATAATAAACAAATTCTGAAATGTCACTACAGTTTAGAGAAGGGGTGTGCAGTTCTGGTCCAGGAGAGCCAGTGTCCAGCACAATTTGGTAGTTTCCCTAATCACACCCACTAACCCTGACAACTGCCAGATGAGTTGAACCAGGTGTGACCAAAGCTGGGCACCCTCGATTTAGAGCAATGTGTAAAATGTGGATCTCCTGAAAGCCTCAAAATGTTTCCTGAGCATAGATTTTGAGAACATAAAGTACTGCATGAAAGTTTTAGGCGTCTAAGCAAATGTTTAAACAGTTTCCATTGTTTTGTAAAGCTGCTTTGTGACAACACCTGTTGTAAAAATGTTGCTATATAAATACATTTTGCTTGCTTTCCCTCAGCAGTGAGTTTATCACAATATACATTAGAATAAAGTCGTATTCATAATTCAAATAAACAGAAAAACAATAAAAAGTAACAAGAATTTCTCGGGTCCATATTTTTCCTGGACACCTTCACAGCCGCCACAGAGACTCGTTAATATCATCAATTACATCATGAGCTCAATTTACTGAGCACTGATTGGTCAAACCAGGAGCTGCTTTATAACTACATATAATACTGGGCTTCCTCGAGGAGAGACTTGGAGATGGGGAAACAAACACACTGACATCCAGAATATATATATATATATATATATATATATATATATATATATATATATATATATATATATATATATATATATATAAAATTGTTAAATTAATACAATTATTAATTAATTCTATAAATTTTGTTTATTCAAATATTAACACTTTTCTCAGCAAATAAACACAAACTACACAAATAAATAGATTTTGAAAACGTGTCTTGGGTGTCTGAGACTTTCGCACAGTGCTGTATGTCATTACAGTGTCTCTAATGAAGATGCTAATGTATGTAACAGTGTTTTATTTCAGCTTTATTTTCTGTTTTACCCTCGAAATGGTGAGCTTCTTCCTTTGGTTTTCTACCAACTAAGTAAATCAAAGGGTCAAGTGCTTCCTAAGCCCCTCCCCTACACAGTGATTCAGAAATCACTATAAATACATAAGGAGGGAAATGAAATGCTACCCTTTTCAGAAGAGTGTATGTCTAGGACTAAAACTGCTGTACCAGCTGTACCCCTCAAAATCGGAGGTATGCGGATAAGTTATCAGTCTTTCTGTGTTAGTGTTAACATTAAATGCATGGTATAAATAATAATAATAATAATAATACATTTTATTTAGTAATGGCGCCTTTCAAAGCACTCAAGGACACCTTACAACGGTTAAAAGAAGAATGGTAGAGTATAAAAGAGGATAAAAAACAAAAAACAAATAAACAGATAAACAAATCAACATACATTCAAATACTTTCAACCAGACGAGAAACAAGACAAACAGAGAAAAGTGGAGATGAGGAATCAGGAGTATGCAAGTGTGAATAGATGGGTTTTAAGCCGAGATTTGAAGGTAGTTAGACAGTCAATATTGAGAATTTGGGTAGGAAGGGTGTTCCAGAGAGACGGGGCAGAGTGGCTGAAGGCTCTAGTTCCCACGGTGGACAAGCGGACTGGAGGGAGAGTGAGCTGGCCAGCTGACGAGGATCGGAGGGTGCGAGCAGGACTGTATGTCTTAAGGAGATCAGAGATATAAGAGGGAGCAAGTCCATGTAGAGCTTTGAATGTAGTTAGTAAGATTTTATACTGGATCCGGTAGTTGACAGGGAGCCAGTGGAGCTCTTTAAGGACAGGGGTGATATGTTCGGTTACAGGCGACCTGGAGATGATCCTAGCTGCTGAATTTTGAACTAACTGGAGTTTATGTAAGTGTTTCTGAGGTAAGCCGAAAAGAATAGAATTACAGTAGTCTAGTCTCGATGTTACTAATACATGGACCAGAATAGCTGTGCAGGATTGGCTGAGGAATGGACGCAGTCTGTTAATGTTCCTAAGATGGAAGTAGGCTGAGCGTGTGATATTGGAAATGTGTGTTTTGAAGGAGAGATGGCTATCAAGAACAACTCCCAGACTTGTAACCTGGGAGGACGGAGAGACAGTGGAATGATCAAGATTCAGAGTGAAAGACTGACTTTTTGCAAGGAAACCCACAAGGCAAACATCCCGAGCTTTAGTCTGGCATGGAGAACTACGAGAGCCTGATCATCGATTTCTGGCTACACTAGACGTATGAACTCTAGTAAGCAAGAGCCAGTGTGACGCACAAACTGAAGTGTGTGGGTGAAAGCATGCGCTAACTTCATCGCTATGATATCCATGTCGATGTTGGATGGGGCGTCTCGCTTTTGACTGAGGTCTTTGTCTTTTTAGCGTTGTTGAACTGCGAAGAGAGAACGCAGAGAGAACGTGTGTAGCCGTTAAATGCATGGAGGGTCTGTCTACGCCTTTCTGCAGATATATTTCCCTAAAACTGGTTTAATGTAGTCGCTATCTCCCGTGTGTAAACTCATCAGGTGTACACTCACTTGCGTTTTTATTAGCAAGCATATGTTAGCTCTTCTGTTTTACCAAGCAAGTTCAACTTAAGTTCCTCAGTGTCACTACGGTGCTGAAAGTGATCGACCAACCAATCACAGTGCTGAGAATGATCAGTCTGCTTAGTGGTGGACCTGGGTGTAGGCTGGGTGTAGGCCGATCATCTGTAAACATTACATTACATTACATTACATTTAGCAGACGCTTTTATCCAAAGCGACTTACAAATAGTGTGGTACATAGAACAAACATGGTAAGTAAGTGAGTGATACTTTTTTAATCCCACAAACGGGGAAATTCCACCTCTGCATTTCACCCGTCCGTGCAGTGAAACACCACATACACACTAGTGAATACACACACACTAGGGGGCAGTGAGCACACTTGCCCAGAGCAGTGGCAGCCCTATCCACGGCGCCCAGGGAGCAGTTGGGGGTTAGGTGTCTTGCTCAAGGACACCTCAGTCATGGACTCTCAGCACCGGGGATCGAACCGGCGACCTTCCGGTCACAGGGCCAGTTCCCTGACCTCCAGCCCACGACTGAGAAAGGGGATGGACTAGAATCTTTGTGGTAAATGGACCTGATGAAATAGACTGTAGATGCACTAATATATAATAAGGTGGCCTGTGTGTGTGTGTGTGTGTGTGTGTGTGTGTGTGTGTGTGTGTGTGTGTGTGGTTTCACACATTGTAATGTTTAACATAAGGTAGGGTTGGTATTATTTAAAATTCTGAACACTGCAGATCTTGTATCTTTGTAATGCATATGGGTTTGATACACATTGAAATTTTGAACAGCTGCATTTTATTTCACTGTATCAGGCATAAAAACACTGCTGCTATATCCCAGATGGCTGAGACAAGTTGCTCAGCTCAAGCCTTTATAAACACCACATAGGATTCTTACTTTGTCTTGAAAGTAATTTAAGAAAAAAATATCCTAATACGTTGTTAATTATTTATGCATTTTTAGTTTTCAGAGGCTCAAGCAGCAGCATACTGTGCCTTGAGCTGTCTCTCAGAAAGGGGCGATTCACTCCATATCGCTGTGGGATGTAATCATGTTCATTAGATTAGCTTGTGCCAGACTGTGTTCTGTCTTCAGACGTAAGATCTATTGAATCTGTTTTACACTCATATTAGTTTTAAACCATTATGTGGCACTAAACTCTGGAGAGATGATGCCCAGCAGCAAACCCCTATATGTTTTCTTAATGCTCCCCCTTAAAAGGTAAATGCATAGACAAAAAGACAATAAACCACAGATCATTTTCTGGCTCAGCTGTCATACAATTCAAAAAGTATTAAGTTTGTCCATTTATTATTATTATTTTTTTGGTTTGTTTTAAATCCAGAAAATGGGCCCACATTTGTATGATGTGCAACACCAACAGCAGGTGTAGTTTTGAAAATTGTGATGAAATATGGGTCAAGTAGCTGAAAAGGAAGGGGTTCAATTAAACCACATAACTGTGGCATCCTGTACACAGTCTAAGTGCACTACTACCAAACTGCCGTATCCTCATTTTTGCACAAGGGTAGGTGGCTAGCATGTAGCTGGCATCTGCTTTCTCAATGAGTTGCTCTGCCCAAAATAAGTAATATGCACATTCAGCTGAAGCGTCTCAGCGTGTGTTGATATGTATCGCTGACCATCTGAGTAAAAAAGGCTGACAGCCAGCATTGAGCAATGATTGTGGGTGTCAGAAGCTTCACAGATCGCTCTGTTAATGCAACTGTTTCATAATACAGTTACTGGAACCAAACTAAAACTGTCCATCATAATGCCAGCAGACATAAATTACATCTTCTAAGACGCTTCTCCTTCTGGGTCGTGGGGGGGGGGTGCTGGAGCCTATCCCGGCGGTCATCGGGCGGAAGGCAGGATACACCCTGGACAGGCAGTTTACCATGTCCAATCGGCCTGACTGCTCGCCTTTGGACTGTGGGAGGAAACCCACACAAACATGGGGAGAACAGGCAGGCTCCACACAGAGAGGACCCTGGTCGCCCGGCCGGGGAACTGAACCCAGGCCCTCCTTTGCTGTGAGGCGACAGCAATGAAACAGTAAAAGTTCTTTTGGTCTGATCATATTTTGATTGAAGTGAATTTCTTTGAAGAGGCAGGCATTGTTCTTTGAACCTCAGTCGGGCTTACAGATATAGATCCTACCAGCTCTTTCAGTTGCAGACTCATCATTTTGCACATCAGTTGGTTTTGGGTTCTAATCCAAGCCTCAATAATGCTGATTATCAGGCTCTTGTCTTAGAAGTGCTCTCAGTTTTTCGCTGTGTGGGCAGATTAACCTTTTTTTGCTTTTCGCTGGTCTTTCTTCATCCGCTCTTCAAGCTGGATTCAGCTCACTGAAAAGTCTCATTTTCGGCTTGCTCCATTTGGCCTTCGCTTCATTCTCTTTGTCAGGTCAAATGTTTTGTGGAAATGTTTCCAAAACTCTCCTCGGTTGTTTTCTGGCCCTTTTATTTCCAGCCCAGCATGCGATGTTATGCAATATTCTTTAGCAGAGTGTTGCGGCCCTCAGCCTCATCAGTTTGACAGAAGTCAGGATTTTTTGTCTGTTTTGTTTTTGTCAATGTTAAAATTGCACAAATACATTTCACAACCATTATGAACCCCCCATAGGGATAAATAAATCCTGACGCTGGTGTAGCCAGGAACATTGGCTATCTGGCTTCCTTCTGCATTAGCCAGCTAAAAAGGGAAAGATTTGACCCTTTAATGTTTTTAATATGACTTTTACTACGTTTGTGTGTAGATTATTGGTGTGAGATCAGCATAAAGCACAAAAAAGGGCTTTTTTTTCTACCTTAAGGTCATTTTGACAGTACATTGCACTACGATTTGTCTCTGTAAGCCAGCTTTTTTATTTTTCCACTCTTCCAGTGAGTGGGGTGCTGTGTTGTCCATGGTTAATCAGTAGACCACTAATCTTATCTGTGTCTTTCCAACTCAAAAGGTCATAGCGGTCATTTTGGCTGTATACGTTACACTGTGTTTCGTCTAATGTGGCGGTAATTTGGTAGACCACTCGTCTAATCTCATTCACCTCACAGAATATGTGGAAAGAACTGAACAGAATAAAACAACAGCATTAGAATGGGACAGATCCCATAATAAACACAACATGCACCCTCCTGCTCCTTTCACTTCATTGTCCTTCATCTCCTCTGTCTCTCTCTCTCTCTGTGCTCTGCCTCCACTACTTCCCTGGACCTCTCCATCGTCGCTATATTCTGCTCTTCCTATTTCCTCTTCAGTTTCAGCATCCTCCGTTCTTTCCTCCACACCTCCTGATCCTGAGCTTCAGTCTTGTCCTCCTCCACCACCAGTTTGGTCTCTTTCTCCGCTCTCCTACACTTTCACTGGCGCTACATTATCTCTTTTCAACCCATCCTCCTGTCTCTCCACGTTCAGTGTCTACCTCTTAATCTTTTCTACTCTCAGGCTTCACCTTCTCTACCTCAGTAGTCCTGCTTCTCTCAGCAGCCAGGTTTCTGGTACTCCGATGCTGAGCTTAACCCCGGATGGAGATGTCTTTGAGGCTCCATGTGAGAAAATTCTGAGGGAATGCTCAGATGAAATCAGGTCTATCCAAGGTATGTACATTCATCATAAATGTTCATTTCAAGTCCATCAGCATCAGTACCATGGGTCCTGATTTATTGCCTGATATGCTAAAAGTAGGAAAGGAGGCTCCTCAGACTAGAAGCCATTCTGAGTGTGCTCTGCAAGTGGGCTGAATTGAATTAATGAAGCGAGGACGAGAAGCTGTGACCGCTGAGGCCCCCTCCACTGCAGGGTCACCGGGACTCTGGAAAACTCATACCAGCAAGCTTCGCATGAGACACGGAGCCAAAAGGAATATTTAGAAAAGGCAGTGAATCACTGTTTTGTGAGGCTCTTCCTGTCGACTATCAGCGCTTAAGTCATAAACCTGTGTCATGAAACATGTCAAGGCATGCCATCCATTGTGTCTGTGCCAGCAGTCGGGATGTCAGCCTGCGTTTTATTTGTGTGTTTGCTCCTGGGGGACTGACGGTAGTCAAGCCTGTAGTTATTCAGAGCTCTCCTGGGCACTTAAAGCCTGTGAAAATGTGACAGATGATAAGAAACGAAAGTGACCCAAAGGAATGAAGTGACTCGAGGCCGGTAGCTTTAGAGGCTGTTTGTCTTCAAAATGAAATCAAATGGCGTTTTACCACTCTTGGCCTGGGGAAACGGGGAGCTGGAGTTTTTCAGCGCGCAACACAGTGGCGGCCTTTCATTTTTGATGGTCTCGTACCTGTTCGGATTCACAGACAGACCTTTAGAGTGAGGCGCCAACAGAAATGTGGGTTCGGTGCCACTGACCGCCAGGCCGGAGGGCGTGTTCGCCCCCTCCTTTCCTGGGCTGGGTGGGGAATGCTGTGCCTGGGGCAACAGGGACAAATCATGTTTTAGAGCTTAGAACCTGAGGAAAAGAGAGAGAGGGGTACAGAAATCATTGTTTTCCCTGTCCATGAAGCTTCTCTACCCGAATACACTGCGTCTCTGTTACTCGCCGAAACTGGTTGAGCTCTTTATACGAGAGAATCCCACCAAATAAAGTCGATGTGCGATGAATGGGGAAAATTGGGGAAACTGATATGTTAATCACCTTTTTCTCTACAACTCTATTCACTGACCCTCCAAGACCCTTCGGCACTGAGAGTGAGGCCACTGTTCCTTCATACCGCTGACCCTCACAAACAGCCACCTCGCCCAAATTGCTAAAGCCTGTGCAAACACGGCAAACCATCGACCCGAGCCTTTCCTTGCTTCGTCTTTCCCATTTTTTCTTTTCCACTTTCATTTTTCACGGAATCATATCATTCCAGGAGTTTATGGTAAGTTGATCTGTAATCTTTGTCCAGAATAAACTCACAGTGCAAGTCTGTGCTGCTGCTTCTTTAGTAACAGTGTTTAACCAGCAGACTGCTTGCGGACCTATCAGCCACTCTCTAAAAAACCCATTTATCTCAATGTGATGCAATTAAACTGCCATTTTGTGGCTCTATTTTCCTGCTTTGTATATTTTTGCGTATTTCTCACACTAGTGTGCTTTGTAAAGATACCTAAGGGCTATTTATCATACTCATTAGTCTGCTGGCAATCAAATGAACCCTAATAAACCTAATTAGATGAGCCATGAGGACAATTAGCATGAGGCGTGTAGTTTGACAAACATGTCATTTAAATGTTAAGGTTCCTTCAAACTGTGTCCAGGAGCAGTACAATCAACTAGCTGCAAAAAAGCTTTAGGTCATATACATTAATTGGCAGTAACACAAGCATGAAGCAAGCACTGAGAGCTGTAGTGTACAGTATGAGAATAATATAAGAGTCCTCCTTAATGAGTAATGTAAGCTGCGTGGCGGACGTATCCCACTGGGGTTTGACTCCCTCTAGTGGAACATGTTTTTAATGTCTTACCTGAGGACCAGGTTGAAAGTGAGTGCCGGCACACGACGGTCACCCCTTGTTTTTACACGTTGCCCATTTACGTCGATGGTGCACTCGTGTGGATCATGTATTACTCATAATGTTCCTTTATGCAAAACCAGATTTTTATCATATATAATAGAGGTTTAGAAGTTAAAGGACTAACCTTAATGCTTAATTCTAGAAAAACTCGCCAATTCAGACGTGTTCACTATTAACATCTTGATAGAAACCAGATGTCCAGAGTGTTTAACACCTCAAAAGGCTCACTCATTATTTTTTCAGTTTAAAGAGGAAAAAAAACAGAAAACATTTTATATATATATATATATATATATATATATATATATATATATATATATATATATATATATATAGTACTGTGTGAAAGTCTCAGGCACCCAAGACACATGTAAAATGTATTTATTTGTGTAGTTTGTCTTTATTTGCTTACAAAAGTGTTAATATTTGAATAAACACAATTTATAGAATATTAATTAATAATGATTTTATATATATATATATATATATATATAGAAAATGGGACTGCTTTTTGGAGCTGTTTTCTCTACAAATGGCTATAGTTTTCATCAGATATGTATTATTTAAAACTGAGACTATGTTGACAGGAGAGCTGCTACAAGTCCTCCAGCAAAGTGATAGATATTATCCAGCAAGCTCTGCAGGATGAGGAACGTTTCTCATTACAGTACAACATGCAGGAACTGGTGTCAGACATTAATTTCCAGACACATAATCACTGTGGGATGGATAAAGCAGGTCTCAGCATTAAATAGAGGAGAAACCACCAAAGAGCCTGACCAAGTACTGCGCCCTCATCAGCCTGAGCGCGGATGCTGGTATGTGAGTGTGGATGTATTGCTTACTTACACATGAGCATGTATGTCCAGTCTTGGGCAGAACACTTTAAAAAGTCCTGATGTCTGAACACTGAGTACAGTAAATGTCTCCACTTATTTAAATGAAGTTACAAAATTCTGTTATTTTGGCTCTCGTCACTGAGTCAGTCCACCATAATCTCCCATAATCTCACTGCCATCTCATGAACTAAGAACATCATTAAAATATCTCAGAAACGAGTCCAATACAGCGCCGAGGTTCACTGAGGAGACGGCTCAGTTCAATCATCCCTCAAAGGAGCTTAGTAACACTGAGATTAATAACTGATCTTCACACTGATTTATTATGACTTATGGTGCAATCTATATATATGTGTGTGTGTGTGTGTGTGTTTGTGTGTGTGTGTGTGTATACAGTACTGTGCGAAAGTCTCAGGCACCCAAGACACATTTTCTTAATCTATTTATTTGTGTAGTTTGTGTTTATTTGCTGATAAAAGTGTTAATATTTGAATAAATTAAATTTATAGAATATTAATAATTATTATAATTATATAAAATATATAATAAACAGTGATTTTCTGGATGTTGTTGTGTTTGTTTACCCATCTCCAAGCCTCTCCTCCTCGAGGAAGCCCAGTATTATATGTAGTTAAAAAGCAGCTCCTGGTTTGACCAATCAGTGCTCAGTAAATTGAACTCATGGTGTAATTGATGATATTAACGAGTCTCTGTGGCGGCTGTGAAGGTGTTCAGGAAAAATATGGACCCGAGAAATTCTTGTTACTGTTTATTGTTTTTCTGTTTATTTGAATTATGAATACGACTTTATTCTAATGTATATTGTGATAAACTCACTGCTGAGGGAAACTGGTTAAAAACTTGCTTGGGTGCCACAAACCTTCACACAGTGCTGTTTATATCTCACCGCTGTTGGATCAAAACCTTGTATCTCCGTTTTTTCAATTTTCAGTTTTTGACCTAATTTAAAAGCAGACATTGTGCTTTACATTGCTTGTAAATTTCATGATGAATGGGCCAAACGGAACAGCTCAAAACTACTTAGAGAAAAATCTGGTTCTATTGACTTACATTGAAAGTAAAGTATGTTTTTTATTTCTCCTGTAAAGTTCCCATTTTGGAGATACAAGGTTTTGTTCCAACAACAGTGATCTATATATATATATATATATATATATATATATATATATATGTGTGTGTGTGTGTGTGTGTGTGAGAGAGAGAGAGAGAGAGAGAGAGAGAGAGTCTGTGTGACTAATGAAAACACTGCGCCGTCTGAGGTCCATTAGTCCTCTTTCAGTTTAATTGTTGCACCTGGGGAGTAATTAATTAGTCAATCACGCAATCGGCCAGCGACTCGTGACACATGTCTGCTTGCACAGGCCGGGAGGGAAGCCCATGTCGGCCGTATGTAAATTGGAATTAATTTGGTGGGCTTCGTCTCGGCGCGCTCATATTTTGAATGAAAACAATCCCTAGAGCCTTGCTTAGTTAAGGAGAGGCCCCGTGGTCACATCCCACCATCGCACACAATCATTTCAGCTCATTACCCCCACCAAAACCCCCACCACCACCCCTGACCAAGCAACCACAATATAAATAGAGCTCCTAGCACACAGTTCAGCTTTTAATGACACACTCTCCTGAAACACCTACAATTAACCCCTTGTGACTGCTCTCTGTGTGCTGGCCAGATATTGCCCACTTTTGTCAACAGGACCCCCCCTCCTCCTCCTCCTCCTCCTCCTCCTCCTTTCTCTCTCTCTCTGCCCCACATTCATTTATGTAGCACCATTTCGTGCCCACCGTGTTTTCCTCCGGCGGGATTTATTTGGTGCCTGATACACTTTAGTACGTGTGCTGTGAGCAGGTGCGAAGTCACGTCATGACAGTGGGCGCACGCGTGGTGCCATTAGTAGAAAAAAAAGCATAATAATAATAAAAAAAGGAACAGAGAGAGGCTATGTTGTATGAGGCTGGGCAGTGTGGAACAGCGTGGCACATCGCAGAAGAGTGAGGGGTGGAGAAAGGAGAAAAGGAGACAGAGAGAGGGCAGTGGTGGACAGTACCTGAGTAACTGAGTAAATGTAATTAGTTTCTGTACTTTAGTATTTTTGGTGTATCTGTACTGAAGTTTCTCCGTTCTGGGCGACTTTTTCCTTTCACTCCGCTACATTTCAGAGTCTAATATCCGACTTTTTCCTCCTACATTTTGAGAAATCTGTCGTTCCTTTTGGTTTCTGTGTGTATAAAAACGTAACATGTCAAAACGAAAGAAGCGCAAAGCCAGAGCACCAATCAGGGCCCAGCGGTCACTTTGTTTAGAGCTGGTTTTGACCTGTTGGTCATACCGACCCAGTGCAGCACGCGGTTCAACGTCAGCGCAGCAGCGTAAAACTTTGGGAGAGTCTGTTCAACATAAATGATGAACTAACCTAACTTTGTGTAAATAGAGCTCAATATAGAAATATGTCCACATATGCAGTCGAGACTGACTAAAGACTTTACTTTATACTTAAGTACATTTGAAGGGAAATACTTTAGTACTTTTACTCAAGTGGAGGTCTAAAGGGAGGAACTTCTACTTTTACTGGAGGAATATTTTACCTTGGGGGTCTCGACTTTAACTCAGTACAGGGTTTGTGTACTTCGTCCAGCTCTGGAGAGGGAGAGGGAACAGTCATGATCACATACGTTTGCACACTTATCCTGTTTACACACCTGCCAGTAAAGTTTGATTTAATAAACACATGTAGGTCTATCAATATACGAGTGTTCTGCAGTGTGTGCTGCTATACGAGTGGATGTATTGCTTACACATGAGCATGTATGTCCAGTCTTGGGCAGAATACTTTAAAAAGTGCTGATGTCTGAACACTGAATACAGTAAATGTCTCCACTTATTTAAATGAAGTTATAAAATTCTCAGTTATTCTCAGTTATTTTGGCTCTCTCCCATAATCCCACTGCCATCTCATGACCTAAGAAAATAATTCTAAGCAAAAATAAAATTTTGCAAATCTTACTAATCATGTTTAGGTAACATTTCACTGACACAATAAACAAAGTGCAATAAATAAATAATAATAAATAAAATAAAACAGAGGTGGGACCAAGTCATTAAGCTGCAAGTAACAAGCAAGTCATATAACTTGAGCTGCACGTTTGCGGAGGAAAAGACGTCCCTCATTTTACACATTTTGCCAGAAAAGGCCATCATTAGATTTATATATGGAAGGAAGAGAAAGGTGGATGGACCTAGTGTGTCAGGGGGCATCTCGTATTGTGACGGCTGGGCTTTACAGTGCATGTAAACCGGACTGTTACTGGACTAGTCTTTGAGTGTGTGTTCACACTAGGCTGGATTGGTTTGATTCAAACAAACCCTGGTGTGATCACCCTGTTAGTGCTGCTAGAAAGAATGAATATACGTCCAATATACGTCAAAAATCTTCAGTCTTCAATGCCTTTTTATCCGTTTAACTTTTGTTTACATTTTCAATGTTGAATATTTCAGTGTGAATGCCATCGCGAGCCGTTAAACAATGTTAGGTTAACATATAAGGTGATTTTTGCTTTTCAGAAAAGTGCACACAAGAGGTCAGGAGGTCAGGAGGGTAAACTGTAAAAAGCAACTGTGAAAGCAAATGAAAAGCAAAGCCGATTTTTTTTAAAATGACAAATTCAGGCAGCTTAAAAATCCCAGCAAGTCACATTTTTTAGGTCTCACATGCTGTGAATAAAGAGGACGTATGACCTAAAGCAAAAATGATTTTCTCTGGTCTGGACAACAGGAGCCAAACTACGAATGAAGCGTTTCATTCTAAAATGAATTAAATGCCACTTTCATGAGTTTTTCTTCGTGTTATTATTGCTATATTCTGATTAATATTAGGACTGATCCAGTTAGGACTAATGAGTGCATGACGGATACACAGGTTTTTAGAATGAAACTTTAAATATAAATGTGCCCGTTTGCAGATTGCAGTCCAGTTTCTTATGCTTACAGTTCAGTCAGACTATTGTGTGCACGCGCCATGAAGTCTCCTCATCAGACTTCGTAAGTGTCCGACTGATGCACTGCGGTCTCCTCAATGCAAAGAACCTTTTTTCAAAGGAAGATTTACTATTTACAATCTCCTCCAACTCCCTCTCACTGAGACCCTCGCATGGCAGGTCAGTGGTACACATGAGGTAAGCGCTACCATCCGCACAATGGATCCATTGGAGGAGCGTTCCCCCCTCCCATGTGGGTCTGTCAGGGTCAGCGTGTAGCCGATGAAAGAGACAGAGAGCATGCAGATCAGCTCATACCACCTCATCATCTCACAGGCATTCATGCGAGTTTGTCACAATACCAGTGGATGAAATGTCTTTAACCCTGGAGTCCGGGCCTGTCCCGGTCAAGGTGATGAACGGCACTTTTTTGCATAACATTAATAACTCGGATGCAGCGGCGGCCTCCTCGCAGTAAATCATCCCGTCACGAGATTTGGAGGCACAATGGAGGCGCTCAGACAGTTCACCCTGCAAACCGCAGCTTTCCTAGCCGAGAAAGCCGTCTATAATCTCCTCCTCAGACGGAGTCCCTCGAAAGACTTTCCAAAGTTATTTTTGGAAGGACTGTCGAGTGCTGAGGGTCGTATTCCCTGTGCCGGTAGCTCAGAGGACTGTCGTCAGCTACCGCAACGCAACAGAAAGGAGAAGAAGAAAGATCTATTATTATTATTATTATTATTATTATTATCAAAGACATTTGCAGTGGTAAGTGATGCCATTCCTCAATGGTAGAGGGTGATCACCATCTTCTCCTGTCTTTTAATTCTGAATCAGAGCAAGGTAAAGGAAACTTGAAGCACATGTCTTTGAAGATCAGCTCTGAAACGAGTGATACTGTGCACTGGTTCAGATGTTCTATACATCAGCCACCTAACAGCACCTCCACCTTAATGAATTTGTGATGTATGAAGTGTGTTTAATCAACATCAGCCATAGGTGTGAATAATCTACACTTGAAATTGTTCTAATTCTTCAACGTCTGGCAACTTTTTCCACTTTCACATTCGTCCTGCTCCTGTGTCCTGAGCTGCTGCTGCTGCGGCGGGTTATGATGATGATGATGACATTACCATGCCTTTTTGCGGTATTCACTACAGCCACAGCTGTTTGTGTAAACCCGGCTTTCGGGGCAAATATGATTGAGGGAGGAACGCAAATGTTGAAATATTTCACACCGTTGACACCCTCTTAATGAAGACTCGGTTCCAAGCCTTGGAGAATTACTTCATACCGGTCGTTTTTCCCCCCAGAAATTCTCAGTGGCAAGTTATTATAGAGTTTGGATTACAGTGTCAAGCTAGCATAAAACATTTGTTATGTTTGCTGTGTGAAAACGGCAAGACTGCATGTGTATCCAGTGCATCAAATAAGGTGATTTAAAAGAGAACAGAGCCAGCCCGGTCTTGCTGGACTGCTATGGGCTGCATGGCATTTGTTTTTTTTTTATTATACTGCTAATAGTCCTATTATTGTTATTGCTACTGTTAGTACTCATATTAACAGCAATGCTGATAATATGTACAACTTTCAGTAAGTGTCCAAATAAATCAAGTTACCTTGTTTAAACAGTGCAAATTACACAGGACTCTTATTATGACAGCAGTAGCATTCAAGGGACTATGCTAAGCAGTCACCATCCAGTGCTGGTGAAGAAGCAGTAGTGGATATACAGTCATTCAGCACTTGTTTAGGAGCACCTCCTCGCTTCTACACTCACTGTCCACTTTATCAGCTCCACTGACCGTTCAGTTCCACTCTGTAGTTCTACAGTTACAGACTCTAGTCCATCTGTTTCTCTGATACTCTGTTACCCTGCTCTTCAGTGGTCAGGACCCCCATGGACCCTCACAGAGCAGGTACTCTTTGGGTGGTGGGTCATTCTCAGCACTGCAGTGACACTGACGTGGTGGTGGTGTGTTAGTGTGTGTTGCGCTGGTCTGAGTGGATCAGACACAGCAGTGCTGAAACACTCCCCCAATCTAAAGGTTGTCGCCGATGCAAAAGTATCATGTAAAGAGACGAACAGCCTTGGTTCCTCCCAAGGTTTCTTCCTCAGGTCTGAGGGAGGTTCTCCTTGCCACTGTTGCCCCTGGCTTGCTCACCTGGGGGTTTTACATTCATGTTAAAACTTTGTCTTTACTGGAATTCTGTGAAGCTGCTTTGTGAGAACATCAGTTTTAAAAAGCGCTACGAATAAATTTGACTTGACTTGATTTGATTTGATGCTCGCAGCGTCACGGTGGCGTGGTGGGTAGCGCTGTCGCCTCACAGTGAGGAGGGCCTGGGTTCGATTCCCTGGCCGGGCAGCCGGGGTCCTCTCTGTGTGGAGTTTGCATGTTCTCCCCGTGTCTGTGTGGGTTTCCTCCGGGTTCTCCGGTTTCCTCCCACAGTCCAAAGACATGCAGTCAGGCCAATTGGACGTGCTAAATTGCCCCTAGGTGTGAGTGACTGTCTGTGTGTGTCTGTCTGTCTGCCCTGCGATGCACTGGCGACCTGTCCAGGGTTTATCCTGCCTTCCGCCCGAAGACCGCTGGGATAGGATCCAGCACCCCCCCGCGACCCTGACGGAGAAGCGGCTTAGAAAATGGATGGATGATTTGATGCTCAGTACTTTTGTTACTAAAGTTACTAACAGTAACAGCTTCCTATGCTGGTAAGTGCTTAATGTAATTCAGCTCTGTAGGGACCATAGAATACGTCTTTACCCCTGTTCATTTTTTTGGTTGATTCCTTTTACTTCAAAATTTCATGGACGCAACAATACTTTGACTTGAGTTTCAGCCCCTCTCTGCAGTCCAAGCCAGACAGCTGAATTACCTCTCTGTTTTTTCTCACTTCTATTGCTCGTTGCAGTGTGCTCTATGTGAATCCTTTCAGTATTTTGATAGTGGCAGCAATATAATGAGTCTGATTTTGCCCACTCTGCCGCCTAGTCGTGATGGACTCCATGCCACCCTGACAGGCATGACCACAGAAACCGCATCCAAACAGGAGACGTGCGCTGAATTCTTTTTCTTTTTTCCACCGTGAAATGACTATTACATGCAACATGCTGCAATCTGAATGAGGAAATCACTTAGGCTTGTGTTAATTGGAGCCTAACTGCTCCACCAGACTTCTGGCAAATGGTGTATAATTTGGCTGTGAAATGAAAGCCGAGCAGTTTCAGCTCACGACGTGGGCCATTTTTAAGACTTTGTTTACATATATTAGAGCTACTCAGTCGCAAAATGCGAAGAAAGTTGATTTGCAAGTAAACAATAAAGAAGCAGGCTTTCTGCTACTTCGTCTGGGACTGTTATGAGGCATCCTGGAGGAATTGGAATTAGATGATACTGACCTGCACATTGATTCAAAGGCTGACCTCAAATCTAATGGACCCTTTTCACACTTCTGTATTTGAGCGTAGCAGGTCACCGTCACCGTGGGGTGAACGAGAACCTGCTTATTTCTATGTCCTCATTTTTTAAGACCAAGACTTTGTAGTTAAGTGATACTTTTTTAATTCCACCTCCACGTTTAACCCATGCATGAAGTGAAACACCACATACACACTAGTGAACACACACACTAGGGGGCAGTGAGCACACTTGCCCAGAGCGGTGGGCAGCCCTATCCACAGCGCCCGGGGAGCAATTGGGAGCTAGGCGTCTTACTCAAGGACACCTCAGTCATGTACTGTCAGTGCTGGGGATCGAACCGGAGACCTTCTGGTCACAGGGCCAGTTCACAAAATGTGAAGTTAAATCAAATGATGAGATCAAAAGACAACAGGGTATTATGGACTTTGTGGAGTAGTGCACAAGATTAACTGTATTCCAGTAATTATTACACAGCTAATGATAGCTTTGTAGTCATGCAGATCATCCTCAAGGAAAAGCTTATAGCCCTCGTCAAACTCTCTCCTCTCTGAAAATGGAAACTGCTCCACCAACTACTGTTCACTTGATTCCTTCAGTACCAAACGCTGTAAGTCAAGCCAGGAGACGAAAGCCAAGAATATGAACCTGAAATGCTTTTACATGCACTCTTTAATGAGGAAATGCATTGGAGCCAAATATTAGACACATCTTTCCAAAGAGGTGCTGATTATCTGCTGTGAAACATATAAATGTCCACGACTGCACTGTCGCTGGCTTTGTCCATGCACAGATGAAGACAAAAACAGCAGGAAATCGTGAGGTAGCCGTGCTATTTTGAATTTCTGGCGGCCAAATCTGCAGCGTTATTGATCTGTTACAGTGGCGGGATCCAGTCCAACTTCACTCCCTGATTGCATCCAGCTCTCACAACCTGTTTCTGTTGCTGAGTGTTTACATTTTAGAGCACATCTCCAAGCTTCTTGAGGCCAAAACAGGCTGAGGGATTAACCCAACGAGAAGCAGGTAAAAGGAGATCACTCTACCTAATGACCTATTTCCTGTTGTTCCGCTTCTTTTAATGGATTGTAAATTTGCTTAACCATCAAACTTGTACACTCAAAGTTTATTTAGACTTATTTGTGGTTCTTAGTGAAAAGAACTTGACATGCTGTCAATATGATGTATATGTAGGTACTCCCACCTTGCATCTACACTTGTCCTTACTGTATAGCTGCACTCTGTGGTTCTACAGTTACAGACTGTAGTCCATCTGTTTCTCTGATACTCTGTTACCCTGTTCTTCAGTGGTCAGGACCCCCATGGACCCTCACAGAGCAGGTACTGTTTGGGTGGTGGGTCGTTCTCAGCACTGCAGGAACACTGACGTGGTGGTGGTGTGTTAGTGTGTGTTGTGCTGGTCTGAGTGAATCAGACATAGTGATGCTGGAGTTTTTAAACACCTCAGTCTTGGACTGAGAATAGTCCACCAACCGTAAATATCCAGCCAACAGTGTCCTGGACCAAAACAGACCACTGATGAAGCACTAGAGGATGAGGAACATAAACTGTGCAGCAATAGATCAGCTATAGATCAGCTATAGATCAGCTATAGATCAGCTATAGATCAGCTATAGACCAGCTATCATCACTGACTTTACATTACACTATTCTGAGCTGCTGCGAAATGCTACGATAATATATATATATTATTACACTAATATATTATTCCTAATACAATAGCAAAGTGCTATTGTTGGCTCACAGACCTGCCTTTGCTTGCAAGAGGTAATGTTTCTGCTGCGTGTAATACTTGTGGGATTTTTTGGGACTGAAATTTTTCAGGCATGCTAACTTTTGTCACATCTGTGAGCCAACGACAGGCTTGCTGTCTGTTAGACGATGTTCGGTGAGTGCACCTTCGCCTCCTTTCTCTCTCTTCTTTCTCACGTTGGACTGGTTTCAAAATGTCAAACTCATTTTGTTCCCCACTCAAATTTAGCCCCAAGTTTCTCACGATTCTTCCCATACGTTCTCTTTACAAGATCATGTCTGGAAAGACATGTGGGGCTCCTGATCAACATGGTAAAAAAAGGCTGAAAAAGTCTGACAATCAAATAACTGTTAAACTACGAAGGGGGCAGTCGTGGGCTGGTGGTTAGGGAACCAGCCCTGTGACCGGAAGGTCGCCGGTTCGATCCCCAGAGCCGACAGCACATGACTGAGGTGTCCTTGAGCAAGACACCTAACCCCCAACTGCTCCCCGGGCACCGTGGATAGGGCTGCCCACTGCTCTGGGCAAGTGTGCTCACTGCCCCTAGTGTGTGTGTGTTCACTAGAGTGTATGTGGTGTTTCACTTCATGGATGGGTTAAACGCAGGAGGTGAAATTTCCCCGTTGTGGGACTAATAAGTATCACTTAATCTTAAATGGTAAGCGGAGCTGATAAAATGTGGTGTAAACCTAAACGTGAATTTACCTCACCAGTGAGCTCCGGTGCTTGGCAGTGGCTGAAGTGATGCGTGTGACAAGTCTGTTAGAAAATGTTCACATGTTGTCCATCAGAGCAAGATCTCTCAAACACGCACACCTGTCAGAGAGAGCTGCAGGCCTGTTGGCCTCCGCCACATGCATTGTGAAGGATTCTCCAGAAAGCTTCCCCAGCCCCTGCCACTGTAATAATAGGCACTCTGTGTCAGCGAGGCCACGTAAAAACAAATTAGCCGGATGATTAATGAATGGGAATAACAGTCCGCGGACTGTCTGCAGTGATGGGACTCCCAGTCAGAAACCGCGGCTTGCCCTCTGAGCTGACATTAACCAGTGCAGAGTAAACAGTGCCTCTCCCAGGGCTCCCTTCAATCTTCTGCTGGTGCCCACACAACACACTTGCACTATCTGTGTAGTGTGCGAATGTATGGACTCCCCCTGCCCCCTCCCCAAGTCGCTCAGCCACAGAGCTCAAATTACCAACCCACCCAAACACAGCAGTGTCCATTCATGTGTAAAACATCAAATTCAGTACATGACATACTTCGCCCTTAGTTTGCATCTCGGAGGCCCAAATATTATATGCGCGTATTTAATGCACCAGTAAATAAGTGATGCATGTAATCCATTTAATTAAAGAGTGCACATAATTTTCAAATGAATAACTACATTAATAGAATAAACACTGAGAGTAATAAACTAATATCTGAAGAGTTTAAATACATATATCATTGTTGTCGAAAGAAAACCTCATATCTCCATTTTTGTTGTTTTTCAGTTTTTGACGTCATTTGAAATGTTGCCCTGGTAAATTTTATGATGAATGGACCAAGAGAAACAGCTCAAGATGACTTGGAAAAAATCTGGTTCCATTGACTTACATTTTTCCTTCTCCTGTAAAGTCACCGTTTTGGAGATACGAGGTTTTCTTCTGACAACAGTGAAATAAAACTATATATTAAAAACTATAAACTACAGTACTATGCAAATTTCAGTCACTCTTCATTTATTTAATTTCCAGTTAATAAGTACAAAAGCAGAAAACTGAAAATCACAGAAACGTATAGCAATAACTACATATGATGTCACCCTTTTCAGTGCGTAGTGTGTTCACTCTCCTCCTTTATTACGGCTTCCATTCTGTTCAGGAGACTTGATTTGAGATTTTCAGTGAAATGTGGAGGGATATTTTTCCATATATCCAAGCACAGTGACTCAGTGATGCTGACTCCGGGGCTCGGGCGTGGCCAGTCCATGATTCTGGTAAGATCGGCATCTTCTTTGTTTGATTTTCACTTTCACTTCAGTATTTTTCTTTGATTCAGTGACGGCTTCACGACAGCTACACATATTTATATCTAATTGTATATATATGCTGAAAAATGAATAACTTGTTACTCATCGTCCGTTTTAAATGCATTAAAAGTGGTCTCTGACTTTTGCACAGTTTCGTATCAAGTTCAAATCCAGTTTTATGACTTTTTTAGTGTGGGCTTTTGCAGTGGAGTGATTTTCCCTCCTGGGCCTGGAGTATCTCCACCCTTCATGTTGTAGTTTTTTCCCTGCATCTCAGGAAAGGCTTTATTTGATTAATTCAGCGATCAGCTGTGTTGGGAGCAGACTGACCAACATGCGGGGTGATACTCCGGGATCAGCGCTGTGATTCAGTGGTGTAAGCCTTGGTGCGTTTCACCTCTACATATTCTGCACTGTGCTTGCGCCCCTTGCAGCTGTACTTGTAGACTATTTTCATTATCCTTGTCAATTTGTCAAGGCTATTGGTGCCATGAACTGTAGCTCAAACCTACAACCTCTCCACACTCAAATGTCTTTCAACAGTTGTTTTATAGTACAATTTGTTCACCTGCTGGTCGTTACATGAAAGCCCTGACACTGATCGTACATGTGTGGTAAAAGAATTAACAAGAGTGTCTTGTGATGGGTTGTGCTCCAGTGTACCTTCCCCAGATGGTCAGCTGGGGAAGTGGTCAGCTGTGTCCTTCTGCTTCAGTATGATCTTACATAAACAGGGGCTACGCAGGGAGGGATGCTGGTGACGCTGGGCTGGGAGAGGCAAGAGTGGCAGCTCAGTGCTGACAGCCTCGTGCAAGAGATGACAGACAAGGTGTGTTAGCACTCTGCTTGCCCTGCGAGGGCTGGGGCAGTGGCCTTTCACAAGCATGTCTGTCTGCAAAGCACCCTCTGCACAAATATACACAATACTGGCTGTATCTGGTGGCTACTCGCTGTCCGAATGTGGCTTACGTCCTGTCCTTCTCTAAATTATTTTATATAAAGATGGAATAAGAATGCTGATAGTCCAAACACCATCTCTTCTTAACGTCCTGGTCAATGAATTGTCTATACTGGTTAACTGGTGTTGGTGTCACTCAACAGTACTCATTTCCTTTTAGTGGCATTGATTGATAGATGAAAACTGCAATGTATGTTTTTGTGGATTGCTTTGAAACTAAATTATTGGGCAGTTTCCTCCTGTAAGTGTGCTGTCTAGTTGTTTTCTTTCTGATACAGACAGAAGAAAAGCCCAGAAACACAAGTTATGTCAGGTTTGTAAGACATTTTTGCCGTGTAGTGGTGAAAATAGTAGTTTATTAGCTCCATTAATGCACAACACCCTGACACAGTGATATAGCGGCGTTAAAGTTTTGGTGGCAAACGTTTACACACACGTTGGTTGTGCTTCAGGCCCTTCCCCAAGCGGATGAATCTGATGATTGCTGAAAACTGAAAACTCAGACAAAACTTGATTTTAAACCCTATTTTAAACATCAGCCTATTTTTTGAGCTTGTGTGTTTGACATGAACAGGTGAAGACACACATCATGGTCCAAACTGCGACCTGGCACCTTCGGATTATTATTTCAAGCTGTATTTCAAACTTTACAGGGCAGTAATGTAAAACTTCTTCCTACAGTTTCAATTCTAAAAATTCCAAAATCTTCCAAAGTACATAATTAATAGCTTTGTTATTCAAATGGTCCTGCGATGGACTGGCGACCTGTCCAGGGTGTATCCTGCCTTCCGCCCAATGACTGCTGGGATAGGCTCCAGCACCCCCCCCCCCGCGACCCTGACGGAGAAGCGGCTTGGAAAATGGATGGATGGATGGATATTATTCAAGTGATGATCGAATCTCAGGAGCAATAACTTGACAAAAGTACTGTTATTTCAGTACATTATTTATGATTCTATAACTTCTAGTTGTTACCAACTCAAAATATGTAACAATACATCTACAAATACCTTTTGATGTTTGTTTAGTGGTTGGTTAGTGTAGTGGGTAACATCTCTGCCTTCTACGCTGTAGACTGGGGTTCAATGCCCCGCCTGGGTAAACGCCCTACACTATACCAGTAAGAGTCCTTGGGCAAGACTCCCAACACTGCCTTCACCTTCCTGTATACAATGATCGAATTGTAAGCAACTCTGGATAAGAGCGTCAGCCAAATGCTGTAAATGTTCATATAATACCATTTTATACAGGACCTGCTGTGCTGACGTATTCACAGACCACAGCATGTTAAATAATCTTTGCGCCTTATTTCACATTCCGACCCTGAGTGCTGTGTCGGTGCTGCATTGTCCTGTGTTTTTACGGTGTCTAATGAACGTTTTATTGATCATATTTATGGTATTGTTTCTAGATAAGTTTATTGTACACTTACGTCTGCACATTGCACTTTTTATACTGCTCATTCTGTTCCTTGTTGCTCCGTATTCTTCCTTGGAGGAACGTAATTTCACTCCACTGTGTACTTGTAAACAGACGGAGTGACAATAAAAGCCTCTTGACTTGACTAGACAGGTTTATAATTAAACACTGTCACAATTCCATCAATGCTACTCTATCCAGCACTACTCTGACACTAGGAATCTTGAGGGAACCTGTGAATTTACTCCAGTAGCAAATATACTGCAGTTAGTAGTATGACTAAAAAGATCCGGCCTCCAGCTCATGAAAGCCTGAAATGTTGTGACAGTGATGTTAGGAACGTCGCTGGTAATGACTCCAATCGATCATGCTCATTAATAGTGGAACAACTTTCCTTCCTTGGCTAATTAATTACATCGTGTAAACATTTATCTACATCCTGGCTACTTCACTGGAACAG